>NC_048294.1:4745845-5015845 GCF_009762535.1 Notolabrus celidotus
CTCTAAAGGGAGGCGTCTGGGAGGCATCCTTGTCCAATCCCTGAACCACCTCAGCTGACTCCTTTCGATGCAAAGGAGCAGCGGCTCTACTCCGAGCTCCCTCTGGATGTCTGAACTCCTGACCCTCTCTCTAAGGCTGAGCCCAGACACCCTTAGGAGGGTACTCATTTCAGCCGCTTGTATCCTAGATCTTGTTCTTTCTGTCAAGACCCACAGCTCATGACCACAGGTGAGGGTTGGAACGTAGACCGACTGGTAAATTGAAAGCTTTGCCTCCCGGCTCAGCTCCCTCTTCACCACAACGGTCCAGTACAGCGCCCGCATAACTGCTGACGCTGCACCAATCCGCCTGTCGATCTCACGCTACATTTTACCCCCACTCACGAACAAGACCCCGAGATACTTAAACTCCCCCACTTGGGGCAAAGACTCAATCCCCACGAGAGAGAGCAATCCACCGTTTTCCAGCAGAGAACCATGGCCTCAGACTTGGAGGTACTGACTCTCATCCCAGCCGCTTCGACTATGCTCTGCAACAAGCGTAATGTATTCCCCCCAACCAGTCAATGCAATATTTGTTTTCAACCATATCAAACTTGATCAAAGTACCTCAAAGTAAATTAGCAGCGCTGTGATGCTCTCAGAGATTACAGCTCTGGTTTGAGAGATCACCTTGATAGGACAGGTGCATTTTAACATACTTTCATGAAAAAGAGAATCCTCCCCGGAGCAGCTTTAATTCGTTGCATCCAAATCAAATCTGATGAGTGTGCCTGAGAGGCGGCGAGAGAGAGACAGAGAGAGAGAGAGAGAGAGAGAGAGAGAGAGAGAGAGAGAGAGAGAGAGAGAGAGAGAGAGAGAGAGAGAGAGAGAGAGAGATACAGAGAGAGAGATGAGATGAGATGTGAAGGGGATACAGGTGCAGAAATGCCTCGGTCTGATCTCTAATTCTCGATCTGGAACAAACACAGACACTCCAATCCAAAAGCAGGGAGCATGCCAAGCTCCAGCGGAACAAAGCCTCGAGACTTGTGATGAATTTACGACTGTGCCGCCTGACAGATATGAAGACGGGACAATCGCTCAACGTCAGAGCAGTCGACAAAGACGGAATACGCTTAAACAAGCCCAAAGACAAAAGGGGTTCACAAAGTACGCCAAAAATGCAATTACATGAACATTAACAAAAGAATGGACACATTTTGAGGTGGATATTTGAACCAGATGCTGGTGTCAATATTGTTTTTGCATTTTGAGAGGTGTATTGCGAGTATTGATATTCTGAAATGGAAGTGCTGGCAACAGTTCAGTCCATTAATCAACACAAATACAGAAGAGTAGGTTTAAAGCAATCCCTCGGCTCCTCTTTCAGAAAGCTCTTAACAACCACGCTATCTGCATTTGCTCTCTTAATTAAACAAGAAGATTGATACAGGTTTCATTTCTGTAAGAAGCTAAAGCTAGCAGCCTGTTTGCTTGGTTCAAAACAAACGATATATAGTAACCCACCCAAGCTGGTACCTTTTTAAGGTTTGAAGATCTTTTACCTGATTCTTTCATTTAAATGGGAGTCAATCTCAAATTCCATAATGGAACTCAGTAAAGATGACTTACTTTGGTCATGCAACACTTAAAGGTGCAATTACTGAATCTGTCCTAAATCTACACATTGTGTTCACATTGTATTTTTGAGGGGCTTAAACTCGGGCTGTCAGCATCCAAAATGTACATTTTTCATATCCTGTATTATTTTGTCCCTTTTGGCGCTCCATAGTTGAGGTGCCGCATTGTCCTCCTGCTTCCCACTGCTGCTATGATGCAGGATGCCTACACCACTGCACTTCTGAACTGGCGCTTTCACTTTAAAACACTCCCAGACAGCTCAGCTGACAAAAAAAGTTATATCATTATAACCTTTATTGAAACTTGGAAATTCACTGAGGTTGCCCTCATTTACAGTGGCGTCGAGTGACACACAAGTCAAACACAATTACACAACAACATACAAAATGCAAGGTACAAACAGAGGAAGTTGCACACACTCAAAAGCAATAATAAAAATGGAGAAACCCCATATTCGCTTAAATCAGTTGCAGAAGGATACACAGTGGTTTGCACTTTTGTCTCAAACAGGATTAAGACATTAATGAGGTACAAAAAAGCGAACACTTGGACATAGATAAACACATTAAGAACAAACTATAATGACATAATGTATGTGCATTTTGATTTTGAAGTTTGACCCATGTCCCATCTGTTAACATGGAGGAGGCAGGCTTTGTGACCTATGTTGTATCCAACCTGGGGGCTCTTGATGATTTATTGGGAGATGTGTTTGACATCTGTGATATGTGATATCTCACCCCCTTTCCCCCAACCCCCTCATCACTTACTTTAACTCTCCCTGTCCCATTAAAGTTACCAATCATAGACCTTTCTGGAGTCCCTGAGCTCCCTTGTCTCGTAGGTTCCTCTGAGCTGCCGTAGACGTCCTCCTGCTGTGGACGTTCCAGACTCCAGCTGATACAGACGTGCTGGACTCAAGCGGCAACAGCTACTACTACTTGTCTCATCACTATCGCTCCCTCCCTCTCTCTCTCTTATTCTCCTCTATCCCTCTTTCCAGACCCAACTCGGTCCAGGCAGATGTCTGTCTAACATGAGTCTGGTCCTGCTTGAGGTTTTTGCCTGTTAAAGGAAGTTTTTCCTCACCACTGTAACTAGCTAAATACTTCGAGGTGCAATGCTCATGGTGGATTAAGGTGGGGTAAGACTGAGTCTTATCCTGTCTTGGTGTTGGGTCTCTGTTCATAATTTGACATAGAGTGATCTAGACCTGCTCTGTTTGTAAAAGCATCTTGAGACAACGTTTGTTGTGATTTGGCGCTTTATAAATAAAGATTGGTTGATTTGAAAAGCGGAAAGGGCAGGACGTCAATCCATTATTGGGTGTATATGACTCCAAAACATGAAACCAGATCAAACTGTAAAAGTCAGAGGCGCTATTTTGGCTTCACTTTTTTTTTTTTTTAGAAGAGATGGAGGCATGCCGTCCATTTGAATGTTCAGTCATTGTACTCAACAGGTTTTTCTCGTACACTCATATCACATGTTTCCTGCAAGGTGTATGCTCACAAGTTTGTGCTAACCCTTGATGGGAGCTTAAGAGGGTTGGAAGAAACGTGTGTGGAGCTCACATGTTGAAGACTTAATCCAAGGCTTCCCTTGACATTGTTATTGACTTCTCTCTGAGTCCAAAATACCTCTAATTCTTGGAAAAATTGAAGTTTCCTTGGACAGAGACCAAACACTGTAAATATGTGTTTGCTTTTGATCTATATGAGAACTGAAATCAGACATTTTCAGAAGATAGGCGTCTTCTCTTGGTGCATAAAAGGGGCTGTGTTAAAAGTTCAGCCTCAGAGGACCACGGAGACCTTCTCTGATCTATTCTTTAATCATCATCACCATTAAAACTTCCTACACATGGATGGATAAGTGGCTGCACTGACGGATGGAAACTGTAGGATTTTTGGCTTTGAAATGAGGCGACACTTCAGACACTTCATTAACTTTCATTAATTCCTAAAGACTAAGGGGCTGCTTAGTAAGCAAAGTGCTGGCATGAAGAGAGCTGGATGAGTCCAAAGTAACCGTTGTGACTTGTTAATCTGTGCATGCAAGGAATTTGCATGTGGAAACAGAGACCACTTGCCAAACAAAGTGCTGGAACTGGACAGCTCTGCAGAATCCTGGATTAAAACATATTTTAATTGGACTCCTGGAAGTTTCAAACACAGTTCATGGAGAGAGCTGAAAAATAAGTTTGAACAAAAGAAGACTTTTTTGTACATTCCTTTTTGCTTGTATTATATCAGAATACAGTCACATTAGATATTCCTCTTTAGACTAATCTCTGCAATTTAGGCTGGTTTAACCTGATATTTATCACTTAATGAATATCCAACCAATCAGAAATGAAACTGAGTTACATGCACACATGCTCAACAAAACTACTCCTCTCCTGCTCAGACCGTCTCCTGACATCTCAGCAAGCTCCCCTCAGTGTTGTCTTAGCTGCTAGCTTGTTTGCTAATCACGTACAGGCTGTGATCTGTCTGTATAGCTGTCTCTCTGCTCTTTGCACTGCTGTGCTCATGTGTCCCTGTCTGCACATCCACCACTGAAGATGACAGCTTGGGGACGCGGTTGAGTTGATCTGCGACCGAGTGGCTAAAGTAGTCCCACACATGCTCTGCTCATTTCCCCAGGACAGGTTCACTAACTTTCCCGAGGACTGGTTCACTAACTTTCCCCAGGACCGGTTCACTAACTTTCCCCAGGACCGGTTCACTAACTTTCCCCAGGACCGGTCCACTAACTTTCCCCAGGACCGGTTCACTAACTTTCCCCATGACCAGTCCACTAACTTTCCCCAGGACCGGTTCACTAACTTTCCCCAGGACCGGTTCACTAACTTTCCCCAGGACCGGTCCACTAACTTTCCCCAGGACCGGTTCACTAACTTTCCCCATGACCAGTCCACTAACTTTCCCCAGGACCGGTTCACTAACTTTCCCCAGGATCGGTTCACTAACTTTCCCCAGGACCGGCCCACTGTCTTTCCCCAGGATTAGTCCACTAACTTTCCCCCGAGATCGGTTCACTAACTTTCCCCAGGACCGGTTCACTAACTTTCCCCATGACCAGTCCACTAACTTTCCCCAGGACCGGTCCACTAACTTTCACCAGTATTGGTCCACTCACTTTCCCCAGGACCAGTCCACTAACTTTCCCCAAACAGCTCTGAGTTTAGGTAAACAGCTCCGTCTGACACCCAGAGCCGAGCTCCTCTGCGTGCACATACTACACTTCAGCCTTTGCTGCTCCGGGCGTCCCATGGTCCTAATTCCTGGGAGACTACGAAGTGACTCAGCACTCAGAGACCATTTGAAATGAATAATTTTCAGATTCTGGAGTTTTTATGTCTTTGGATTCAGAGTCAGACGGCTCAAACATGCAGGCAGTGAACTCTCTCTTGACCTATCAATCAAAGAGTTAGGCCACGCCAACACAGTCCTGAGAAATGCTCTGACCTGGAAAATAAGCTGTTTTTGAACAGAGTTTTTTCAGAGTTATGGATGTTTATGTTCACACAGATTTCTGTTGAAGCTTGATTACACATTTCATTTTGATATTTTATGTGAATTTTAAATATTCCATTTACGTTTCCAGAGCCTTTAACAACGGGGCTCAGTTTCGGGGACTTTCAATGACGTTTTTCTTGCTCAACTAATGCAAACAGACACACAAAAGCACACACACACACTTGCAGATGACTACAGGCCGAGTGGGCCAGCATCTCTCCGGTGTCTCCAGCGCTGCATTTAGTCAAGTGCAGCCTGAATCTTCTCCGGGGGATATAAAAACTGCTTCATAACCCTCTATAGGTATGTGTATTAGAGTGTGTGTGTGTACCGGTGTACGTCTTTGTGTGGCCCCGTGTGAGCTGCTTTTATTCAGCTTGTTCGGTGGGTGTATGACTGGAGGGAATACTCGCGGCAGGGGAGCTTATCTCAATTACAGTGGCTGCGTTTTTTGCTTTGATAAGCTATCTGACAAGCCTGTTTATCTGCTGGAATGTTATATTCTCCACAGAAAGAAAAAAAAAAAAACATTAAATGTTGCTCAAAAATACCTTCAGCTCCAAAAACCCAATAGTGATACCATGAAACCTTCTTTTTTATTGGATCTGTTTTAGGTGAAACCAGGCCCAGGAAAAAGAATAATGATGCAATCACACTTAACCATTTTCTTCAGTGCAAACCAAAATGGGAAAGTTGAACTTGTTGGATTTGGCTGTTTTGTTTAGAAAGCCCAGGAGAAACCATTTACAGGCAAAACCAGAGAGCGTGAATGAAAGATAGGAGGACTCACAGGCAGTGCCTCAGACTGCTTTAAAATGAAAATAATAAATTAGAAATATCAGAAATTGCTCTTGTTGTTTTCCATTAGTGAAAGAACTTAAGCTGCATACATATGGACTGTGAAAGTTACTAATGAGTTGCTTCTTTGCTCATCAGAAAGACACTCAGTGTTGGCGCTTCTGACAGTGATGAATAAAAGTTAAGTTTGTTTTTTGCTCTGTTTTGGTCTCCACCACAGATTGTATAATAATGTGGTCAACATCACAGCTCCCCAAAAGTGAAACCAAAGCATTTGGAGCTCACCCGACCAGTGTTGTAGTACTGGAATCCAGGACTCTTTTACGGACATGGCCACAACCTTAACGAGGAAAAGACTGAGGTCATTGTATTTGGACAGCCCCAACAGTTCGATGGGAGCACTCTCGGCCCTCTCGCAGCAAATGTTCACTCCTCTGTAAAGAGCCTTGGAGTTCATTTTGACAGAGCCTTCAAATTTAGGAAACAAAACTCTTCTGTGGTTCAGTCCAGCTTCTTCCAGCTGAGACTCATAGCGAAGGTGAAGGCATATCTCCCTCCTAAGGATCTAGAGAGAGTTGTACATGCCTTTATTACGGCTAGGCTTGATTATTGTAATTCTTTGTATGTGGGCTTAGACATGGCGTCTATTCAGCGCCTGCAGCTTGTACAAAATGCGGCAGGTCGCCTCCTGACTGGCAGGAAAAAGAGGGAGCACATCACACCTGTGCTGCGTGCTCTCCACTGGCTCCCAGTCCGTCACAGGATTGATTTTAAAGTTGCACTTTTAACATACAAGGCCCTAAATGGATTGGCACCATCCTACTTGGCTGATCTTCTCCATGCTCACAACCCAACCCGAGCACTGAGGTCAACAAACCAGCTGCTCCTGGATGTGCCTAAAAGTCGCCTTAAAACCCGGGGAGACCGAGCCTTTGCAGCAGCGGCCCCCAAGCTCTGGAATGGCTTGCCACTCCAATTAAGATCGGCCCCAACTGTTGAATGTTTTAAATCTTTGTTGAAGACACATCTCTTCTCTTTGGCCTTCTACTCGTGAAGAGGACATTAATATCCTGTTATGTTGTTGTTTATTGTTGTCTTCATGTAATTTTTACTTTTTACCTTGTAAAGCACTTTGGCCAACACTGGTTGTTTTAAATGTGCTATATAAATAAAGTTGACTTGACAACCTTAGTTTCCCTGTGTTTTCCTGTGTTTCCTCATCCCTCTTGTGTCTATTGCTGTTTTCAGAACCGCCTACTGTACTAGCAGTACGTACTGATTTGGCCAAAATTCAGTATGTAGTATGCGAATAAGAGAAAAATTTGCAGTATGCCAAAACTCCCCAGATGTCGTACTGATTCAGGAAAACTTCTCAGTGTGCATCGGACCAGTCTGCCTCGGAAACTGTTTCACAAAATTCACAGCGCTAACGTTACGCTTTTTAAATTGTCTTCTTTTTTGAAGGGGGGAACTCAGTTTTTAGGTGCTGTGAAAATTATTAAATTCCATATGAACCACTTCTTAACTTTTTAAATCATAAGTGATGCTAAAGAAGCAGTTTATCTATCAGCTTGGTCGTTGTTTACCTCCACTTTCTGAAACCGGAAATCCAGCGACGCCTGACCCAGCATCCTGCAGACCAGATCCAACAGAACAGTCATACTACAGACTACCTTCAAACACAGTGAAACGGCCTGCTACATAATGCCTAGAACTGTAGTATGCAGTACTTACTGCATACTACAGTTCTAGGCATTATGTACCGGTCGCTGTCGGCCGTGATCACGACAACCAACAAAACAACAATCAAAGTTTGAATGAATGAAGAACTTCTCCTGCTTGTCTCCCCTCTCTCCAGCTCACACATTCTACTGTACACCTCTCCTGATGCCTTCACTGACTGTCAACACTGTAGGAATTAAGAGCATCTACACTGAACATGTTTAACAAACAGTAGAGCTGTTACAGTATTACATGTGTTATAACTTTTCTCCTGATATCGTGTCACCAGTACAACTGGATAATGCTAGAATGACAGTTGTGAGTACTAACAGCAGCCATGTTTATTTGTGTTTTTAACTTTCACTATGATAATGTTTTGGTGAGGACCAGTTTTGAATCAGTCACCATCATATGGTTGCAAGTCAGCGGCGGTCGTGCATGTGAGCGGGGGGGGGGGGGCGTCGTTTTGGAGGAGCTCTGAGGGAGGAGGGGAGGGGTTAGACGGAATCATGAGGAAATGCTACATTCAAATTCATGCTAGTTTTCCGAGACTGCCAACCCCAGCTTTAACATCAATAATGGGGACAACTAAGACTCCAAGAAAGCAACTGCTTTTTCAGGACAGATGAAGCAATTGTAGATCTTCACATGCAATCATTTTTCATTTCATCCGCCACACATTCAGTTATGTTTCCCAGCACGTTCCTCTTTGTCTGGCTCTATCGATTTCCCTGCACGCAAAAGATAGCTCAAAGAATTTCACCCTCAAATCTTTGAGTCTGTAAAACACTTTTCCTTTTGGTGTTTCATATTACCTGAAGTCAGTCATTTACACTCTCAGGCGTGGAGGTGACAAAGTCAAATGAAGATAAAGGATGAGGGTTGAAAGTATGATGGGTTGGAGAGTGGAATAAAAAGGAAAAAAATGTATCAGGTAGAGGCACAAAAGGAAAGACAGGGTGAAACATTTAGACGCGGCGATGGAGCGAAAAAAGAAGCATTACGAGGATGGAGTTGTGTCGCAGAAAGTCAGAGGATGAAAATAGATAGCAAGCATCTGCTCAGCATGTAGGATGGCTTAAAGAAGAACATCACTGAACATCATTACAGTAAAGGGTGGAAAGATGGAAAACACACAATCCAGCATCAGCATTAGACTGAAAACGAGAGCTTGCAGCGATATGAATCCTCCTCAGCCATCTGGAGCATCTGGAAGCTGATAGGCTCGAAAAAGGTTAATGTGATTTGGGCGGCCATATTTATTACAAAGCTGCTTTAAAGCCCATTCATAACAATACGGTCCAACGTTTCTGCAGTTACTTTATTACAGTAAGCTCTTTAAGAAACAGCAAGGTGGGGAGATTATGACCTACTTCTCCTCACATGCTCAAGCTGTAGTTCAGCTTTGACAGTTTCACGTGCAGGGACGTAATTTTCCTTGACATATCTGACTTTGGAGCCGTCTTTGTGCGCCAGGAGATGTCCGAACCTGAGAGAGGAGTGATAAATTTAGAGACAAAGAGTGTTGTTGTTCCAGCCTTGTAAGACTGGGACAACCACTGTGCTGGCTCGCCAAGTCTTAGGGTGGATGGGAAAGAGGAGAAAAATGAAAGTGACAGTGCACCTGCAGTGATCATGGCTTGTGGTCAAACTTAAACTACAGATGGGCCAGGTGCTCGTGCTATCCAGGCATGGCACTTATAAAGGGCAGTATGCTCTCTCTAGAAGGGGGCAATATCCATCCTGTTCCAACTGTTCATATATTGTTTGCTGCAACCCTCCAGTTTTGAGATATTAAGTGGCTGCAGAAGTCCCCAAAACTGCAGTTCCACAAGTGACCACTTCAGGCTGTCTACAAAGACCCTGTAAACCACATACACACTTATTCTAAGAAGCCGATCTTTACAGCAATGACTCAGATCTCTATCCCCAAGTTTTTGTGAGACCCAACACACAACTAGTCATTTAACACAAACAGGAATAAATCAAAACAGGGGTAGATCAGCAACTCCCATGCTGGAAGAGGTGTCTTTTTGACACAGTTGATCTGGTAACTTTAAAATTAAGGTGCATTTCGACCAAGAGTTCCGGGGTCTTTTAGTCCCCAGAACTACTTTCCCTAGAACTAAAAGGTTCCTGTGCCCTCATTGTTGTCTCAATTCGACCGCGGGCTGAAGTCCCGGGTAGATAGTGCAAATCAGGCCAGTGACGTATAGAGAAAAAAAAAAAAAGTAAATGCACTACACCACCAGACCAGTAGAGGGCAGTAAAACAAAGACGAATGCCATTCATCACAGATGACACCATAGAAGCAGACGGACAGGCAGGTATCATTATGAGCAACACAACAGTTAGCCTGTTAGCATGAAGAGACTCAGCTGGCGCTGTTTTAGATGGTGCTATATTTCATCACAGATGGATTCACTGAATAAACACGTGAGAGGAGATAAGCACGAGTAGCAAAGACGTTTCAACACGGCTTTAAAATCCTTTTGAACTCAAAAAGCTGTGGCAGAGATCGGCCGGTGTTTTGGTTTAAACAGCGACCCTGTTAACTGGAGTCTCTCAGCCGGATGCATCCCTCATAAACGTCTTTAGACGATCATTAAATATCTGATGAGGATATTTTGAAATCTTAATAAAAACTAAACTAGTTTGCATTCCCAGGAGCTCCCTCTGTTTCAACAGCTGTGTAAACTCCACAAACACTGACACGTTCAGCTGAAGGTCTCCAGTTTACAGGGTCACTTTTAAAACCGGAACACTGGGAGAGACGCATTCACGGTGGGGCTGAGAGAAGACAACTGTTACAAGCTGCTAAATCAAGAGAATCACAGCTTCTTCTTTTGAAAAGTACACACACATACAAAAAAGATAGAACAAATAAAAACTAATGAAAGAAAGAGAAATCAAGTGAATCACAGATGTGTGTGATGTTATTGTGGACGGCGGGTGGAATAAAAACACTGCGGTTAATCTACCAATCAGACACGTTCAGCATTGCAGGCCCTGGGGGAGAGATTAACTACCCCTGAACTAAATTTAGACCCTGGTTCCTCAGGTTGAAACGCACATACAGTAGTTCAGGGGTAAGGTTCCTCCCTGTCATGTCTATTACTTACACTCACAATCAGTTATTCCAGTGTTCTGGTAGAGAGCATATTACTGTTTATCATTTCCTAATGTTCAGGAAACAATAAACTGCTGGGTCACCTGTGGTAACATGACATCGTCTGCAGTTCTGGACAACCAGGGAGACATGAAGGATTAAAAGAGGGGTTAAAACCAGGGAGACCGCTTTGAGGGAGAAGATTAAGGTGAAATAATAAAGTCAGCCAGGAGAAGAAAAAGAGGGTGTAAGATCTGGGAATGGATGACACAGAGGGGTAGAGTTGATGGAAGAAGATACGGCCTTGGCAGCATCCATTTGAGATATAAATAGCAGGGCGGCTAAGTGGCTGGAGGCAGGGCAGAGGTCTCATATGACATTGGGTGATATTGCTGTGATGTAGATATATGGCATGTTTTGTGCATCCATCGTCCACTCTCTTCTGGAGAAACCTACAGAGCACTAAAAATGACTTACGGCTTTATGATTCCCCGTTTGTTCTGGTTATTGAAAATGGACTATTAAAAAGTGCTTCATATCTATATCTACTTTTAATTGTTAAACCTAAACGTCTTAAAACCAGGGGCCCTGTTTGAATGATCTAAAATGCATGGTTGGGTGAATTGGGGCGTGTCCAATCACATACTGCTAGTTAAGCACCTGGGTGTTCAGTGAGGCGCAGGTGCAAAGAGGTTGGGTTAAGTCCTTTTGATTATTCAAAGATGAATCAAACCAATCAGTGTGCTTGCTCTCGTTCCTTCTTAGAGCCAGGTGCGACTGCAGGCAGGTGTGTCAAGATCTACGAGGGGGATTTCAGCCTTTCTGCTGAAATACACCAGGCTCCAGTCTGCATTTTAAACTTCTCTTCTTCCAGTGTGTCCTCAAAACACACACAAGTCACAGGTGAGTTATGGCGATGCATGGATTAATGTTATGGATCACATGTCTGCATTCTTTACTGGATGCAGTCAATTTTCAATTGGTTTCAATTCAAATTTGCTTTATTGGCATGAACAAAGAGATGTTATTGCCAAAGCACATACATTCATACAATATTCATCACATACATATCAATCACATATTACATATATTACATATTCTATATGCATCAATGAATGATTACCCATACAGCATATCTCAATGTCCTCACCCGATGCGGCAAGCTCACAAAACCCCCACCCAAAATCAAACACCATGGGATGGTGCGTCCCTCAGGCTGTGACAAGCAGACACATATCTAACAGCCAGAGGAGCTGCTGACCCTTCCCCCAGGAGAACTGAAAGTTTCTCTTCTGGGGTTAATGTTGGGAAGTTTGGTACCATTTTAGTAATTTTCCTGTAGTGGGCATCTCTTAGAAAAGAGAACATGCTACAGTCTTTGTTACTGTTGGCAAAGATAGTCATGTTTGAGGACAAAAAAAAAGAACAACCTTTAGTTGTGTGTGAGTGTTTCTGTTTCTGCATGTAACTATGGAGCTTGGTGATGTCTAGTTCCACTAGATCCGTGTCCGGTCTGTCTCCAATCCGCTCCAAACTCTCTCGTCAATCAACACCCACCGGTTGTGTTTTCAGAACAGAGCACGGAGGAGGACCGCCGGACAGCTGGAGTCATGTGACCGAGGTTTTGGTGCCTGACTTCCTGTCCCACTCCGTCTGCTCTGTTGAGATTGATGCATCGTGCTCGGGCATTCGGCAAAAATAGAAGTCTTGTGTATCTGATCCAGAGGGCTCAGACCTGCCGGATCAGAGACACAGGCGGAGCGCAACATAGTGGATCCAGTGGAAGTTAACACATTGACTAGAATAGAAACCTATCAGATCCGGTGCTGTGACGGACCGGACTTGGATTGGGTGGAATTGGCTGTTATTTTGCAGTTCTTGGCGGTGCAAGGCTGAAGTGAGGCAGGCATGTAAATAACAAAATAACCACATGAATCTGAAGCTACAGTTGTATTTCCTCTTTGAGATTCGTACCGTCCTCATTTCAATTTGGAAACACAGTCAGGCTTACAAAGTGGTTTCACTTGTAGAATCATATATTTTAAAATAATGTCAAGGTCGTGCCCTTCTTGTTCTTAACTTGTCTGATCTGCATGCAAACTGTCCTCGTCTGTGTCCCCATGTTCTGGTCCTTTTGGAAGTCCTCTTCTCAGGTCATTTGGAATTAATTGGATTCCATTAGAGGGTTATATACAGATGTTATCGTCCTGTCTGGGAGCCTAATTGGGAATTTTCCTACAAGAATAAAAAGACCACCGGAAATTTGCAGGAGTCCAGTACAGGTTTATTATCTCACAATGTCTTCCTTCTGTTTCCACCTACTCTACCTATTTTCCCCATACACTTAAATGTCATTTTCCTCACACAGACAGAACATTTCTTCTGCTCAGACACAGTTTGCACTCACTCACCTTTTCTCAAAACACACACAACATATCCTCTCTCCCTCCCTCACCTCTGCGTCTTCCACACTCATGTCCTCGTCTCTTTCCGCTAACTGAATCAGCCTGGACGTGAGGCTAGAGCTGGCCCATTACTACCCCATAATGACATTCATTTTCGCCACAGACTACATTTTCTGCTACTCGTCTCTGCTTGTGTTTCCATTTTAACCCTTTAACTTTATCCCTTGTGTTTTTACCAAACACTGCTTGTCCTTTAGCGCTAATTACATTTCAAGCTCCAAGTTTTGCAGAGGTGGACGTAACAAGGGCGACATGTGAAAGTCTTCTCGTTTAAAAGCCTCATTTGTGGATGAGTTGTTGTTTTTTTGCGGTGTTCTGGAGAGTTTGGGGTTCGTTAAAGTCGCTTGTGAAAGCTTTAAGATTGTCCACAAAGTGTGGAGCAACAAGCATGAGGAGGATTAAATTGGAGGACGCTGTAGATATATAAATATCGATATATCCGATATATCCGATATATCGGTATAGCGGACACATTGAAGAAGTAAAGATATCAAAAGAATTTCCCCACATCACTGGGTGTGGGCGTGGCAGAGGGTCAAAGTTGGAGGTTTAAAGCATTTGCTCTTTGTACCGATGCTCTGATTACATTTCCAGGCCTTGTGCTACTTCGTGTAGTATTTTTTAATAGAGTTCTGCACAGTCAAAGCCCCTGTGAGGAGTCTTTAACATGTTTTGAAACAGATGCCTCTTTATGACCTACAAAAGACCACCTCAATCAACATGGACTGCTTCTATATTGTAGTTTTTGATTCCTGAAACCACTAATGGGGGTAAGCGCCAAACAGACGACTGACAGCACACAAAACACTGCTTGTCCTTTGCAGTAATTGTTGGGGTTTCAACATATTTGCTCCAAGTTGGAGCATTGGAAACATTACGAGGGAATTAAATGTTAAATCAGTGGTTCTCTTACATCTATAGAGTCTGCATATGTGTACAGAATCTCCTGGTAAGGGACAAGGTTTAAGGTTTTGTTCTGATCTCCGTTGACCGTCTGATGTGTATTGTCAGCTTGCACGTTGGAGCAAGCAGAAAGAGCTGGATGGCATTGTTTGTATCATAATTCTGGGTCCCATCAGTGGTTTCCTGTCATCAATTTGACAGCTTTTTTTTTTTAAGTTATATTTTTTGGCCTTTTTGCCTTTATTTTACAGGACAGCTGAAGAGAGACAGGAAATGTGGGGAGTAGAGAGTGGGGGAAGACATGCAGGAAATGGTCGACCGGCCAGGAATCGAACCGGCGACCCCTGCAAGGAGGACTGTAGCCTCTGTACATGGGGCGCTTAGACCACTAGGCCACCAGCGCCCCTCAATTTGACAACTTTTAACATAGAAGCTGTTTCAGCTCAGCAGTAATGAATTTGCCCCACATATACGGTCTACAGTCCTTGATGCAGTGACCCCAAGGCTCAATCCTTACCCTTACCATCAGCATTACTGTAGAGACTCTGTTGTTCTCAGTTGTGGTTCATTAAGTAGTGATTCCTTTGTTTGGTATCGAAAGTATCAACTATACCCCAAATTAGAGGATGGAACACTTACTTCACCAATGATCTTTAGAACAAGACAAGTAAGAGCTCTCTGGATCAGGCCCTTAGGTTAGGTTTAGGCACTCTAGGCTTGGTTGGGCTCCAACAAAACAAAACAAAGCATGACAATTCCATAAACTCTGCTGTGTTAAGAATACATGTCTGTTTAAATACCATGTTTGTGTCACGACTACTTTCAGTCCGACAGTATTGGCGAATGTTCCACTCCCTCTTCTTCTTAGTCAATGACGGTCACCAAGAATGCCCTTGTGTCAAATGCCAAATCAAACCTCTGGCAAAATGATAAAGAAAATGTCAGCAAGTGCCCACAAAACAAGTGTCAAAAGACATTAAGTAAAAAGATCTGATTTGTCAAACCAGTCAGAGACAGATTGACCGTATCTTGACCTTTTGATTTGCATTCATTCTCCCAATGTAGCAGCTAGGTCATTGGCCAAATGGGTCAAAATATGACACGGTTTTGGACACGGTCACTCAACTTGCTGTTTGGATGTTGCATGAATCCGGTGGTGTTGTATAATGTGCTGGAAAGTCTGCCTGGGGTTGCATTTTGGGGCATCGGGTGGGTCACACAAACCCTAACCCTTACCAATAGGGACAATTCTGCATGGTATCACATCATATTCTATCCCGTCATAACGTATCATATCCTATTTTCACTAACAAGACCACGCCCTTGTTCGTTATCATTATATTTTGACAAGACCTGCTGTAGTACGGAAACAAAACCACATCATTGAACATCAAAAACGAAACCACGCAATAGTACAGTTTTAATAACTTTATTTCAGTAAGTTTAAGGGTCGAAGTAAGGAGGGATGAGTAGGGGTCTTGGTAGATCTGCTTGAGCTGCTGCCTTCGCACCCCGTGGATGGATGGATGGATGGATGGAAGGATGGATGGATGGACATAGTGACAAGTTGAAGTGTCTTCCCACCATAAGAGCCAGAATGTTGACTTTATAACTTTTTGGTGCTTCTTGAAAGTTTGGGGGAAAAATGGTGACTTGATTTTCTGTTCCACGTACATAGGTCTATGTGATCCGCAAGCTCTGCTCTTTATGCATTTAAATCCACGTCCAAAGACTTTGTTGCCTAATTGCCCGCTCAATCATCTCCTAAGCGCTGGACCTGAATACCTTTAAGTGCCCTCTTTAGTAAAAGCAGAGTGTCTTGTATCTGATTTTGAACTTACCAAGAAGAGAGACCTTGAAAAAGATAACTTATACCTATGATTAAAGCATCATACTCAAGTTTTTAAAGTGTTTATAGGGGCGTTACAGCTTCTATTTGTATATAATGTATGTATCATTATGATGCTGTATGCCTCTACAGGAAATCAGTCTCTTTTTAGTCAACCTGCCAGGCTAGTAGGGTTAAAAAAAGGCCTCTCTCCATCCGCCAAAATGTAGAAATTGGTTATTTTCCACACTTTCAAGCAGGTGTTATTCAGCATAAGTCGACTGTTGGAACAAAATGACACACAGAAGAGCAACCTCTTGTGCAGCTATCCCACACAAATAGCTCCCCTTTTGTCCTCTCTCTGCATCCTGCATGTTTCCACTCCACACCTCTCTCTCTCTCTCTGCGAGTCATCCTCTCCACGCTGCAAAAATAGCACCTTCACCTGCAAGAGAGCAATTACACCGATTACTCCGAGAGGAGAAATAAGCATCGCTAACAAACCCAGCCGTTATACATACAGTTATATACGGTGAGGGCGGCTAAAGATAGTGACTACCAGCTGGCAGGTAAAGCTTGAGGCGGAGAGTCATTCATCACCTGATTAGAGGTTGCACATGGTGAGTTGTTTCAGTGCCGAGGCTTTAACAGAAGAAATATTCACTTCCTGTTAGCATAAATAGCAAAAAAGAAAAGTTCTTTTATTATTGCATTTAATCATTTGTGGGGGAAAAAAAATGAGCATCAGAGTTAGATGAATGTCTCCAATGTATGCAATTTTTTTATTGCATTTTTTATATTTTTTGTTCCAAACTTAAACAGGACATACATCTCAAACATACATTATATACAGTATGTACACAAACAAGAAAACAAAAGCAGGATGAGGACAGTGGGTGGGCGGCATCAGTAGATACTAGATAAAGTGTAAATTCATGTTAATATGGCTGATATGCTAATAAGGCCAGGAGATCATTAGTAAAATATAGTAAGTGAAAATACAGTAAAAAAAAATATATTCAAATATATGACCCCCCTGCTTCGCGTCAGGGTCTTGTCTCACCCTGTCGGGATTCTTTTTCCCATAACAACCTTCTTACCATACATTGTCCCTTACATAATGTCACCCAGAGACATTTTGGAACAACAGTGTGAAGGATCCCTGTGAGAATGTATGCAAAATAAATGAAAGCTAGAATGAGCCACAGCTAGTTATCGTAGCTTATTCAAGGATTCAAGGTTTTTTATTGTAATACAAACACAAGCTGTTGCATATGGGACGAAATTTTGTTTCTTAGGTCCCGTATAAAGCCACAAAGAACACACAATTAAAGGAAGACATTAGTAATATATAAAAATATAAATACAACCTACAAGCTTATGGAAATGACTCAAAACAATGGAAGCAATGTAGACTGGGTCTGTCCAATGAGAACAAAGCCTGCCCAACAGACCTTACAGAACTAGGCCGAGAGCCAGGCCCAGCCCTCAGGATGGTTTTTGCTACTTTTTTTTTTTACTAGTATTTCCAGTTAGCATTTTCCATTGCGCCATTTCATGGTATGCCCCTTTTCTGAAAAATGCTCCTGGCATGATGACGTAAATCCAGAAATTAAGGTGTTAAAATTGCATTATTTGCCATTCAAGTATGGAATTTGGCATAGAGTATCCTGACACATAGAGGAACGTTTTCAAGATAGGATTCTGGTGCTTGCTGATTTTAGATTTTTCAAAATATAATCCACAAATCTTAAAGGTGACATATCACGCTTTTTTCATCAATATATATTGGTCTAAGAGGTCCCCAAAAAATGTCTTTAAAGTTTAAGCTCAAAAAAACACTTTGAAATCAGATTTTGGCATCCCAGAAAAACCCTCTTTGTCAGCCCTGCTTAAAACAGTCTGTTTTCTCTCTGACCACGCCCCCTCAGGAAGTGTGTGTGTGGGGGGGGCTGAATATACACGGCTGCTCACAGACCCGCGTTACTTCAACCCTCTGAATCCAGAATCTGATCCTGACAGAGAGGCGCATGCAGCAGGACCTTTCTGAACCATTGGTCACAGATTTAGTGTTTCTTGTTGTTTTATTTGTCGGCATGTCGACGTGTGTCTTGGTAAACAGCGACGAACGTGTAGCTATGTGGCTATGCTAACTAGCGCTAGCACTTTTCCATGAAAAATACAAATCATCCACTAGATCTTCAAATCTGCAGACGTGGGGAGTAAAACCGACCTTTGTGTTTATTAAGACAGCCTACAACTAGCATGACTCCTTCCTAAGCTCCTTGTTAGCACACACGTGTGCATGGAATGAAAAACGGAGGAGGGGTTGAGTTGTATTTTATGCAGTCTATGGGCTGAACAAGCTCCGAGCTCTGACTTCCTGTTACAGACCGAATGTCATTGTGACGTATGAAAAACACTGAAAATGAAACGGCTTGTTTCAGCACACATTTACAGAAAGGTGGAGAAATCAGAACAGGGGCAGAATGGATTTTTTTCATTCTCAGGTTGTTTGCAGACATGCCAGGGACACATATTTCAGGTAGAGAACCATTAAAAAGTCGATTTTGCATGATATGTCAGCTTTAAGATCATAACCAAGTTATTCCTTATCTAGTGTTTTTTAAAAATATGAAACAAAACACGTGTGACGACATGGGATAAGCTAGGCTAACTATCACCAGTCTTTATGCTAAGCTAGGCCAACCTCTGCTGGCTTTAAGTGTTGTCACTGTCAATACCAACAATACCAATAGTCTTGAGCGTTACAGATTTGTGTCAGTTTGAGTCGGACACTCACGGTTATGGTTAGTGTTGATTCCATTTCCTCTCACCTTTCCTCCTCCACTCTCAATCTGACACACACACTCACACAGAACAGTCAGTTATGGCCTCATGACCCCTTTTATTAATATCTGGACATAAATCTGTACGATAATAAATAACTACACTGACAGAAATGATGTGCAACCTACAAGAAATGGATGTGGATTTTGATTTTATAGTTTGACTCATGTCCCGTCTGTTTATATGGACACCGTATGCGGGCTGTACTGCAGCCCATCAGTCTGATATCACCCTTTAATACAGTCAATGAGAAGTTATCCATCTTCTGCATGAAGGCTTATATCCAAACCATAATTTTAGCTCTGGGAAAGTTGCCATGACAACATCAGCACTTGTTGTGCTCCAGTCTTCAGACCATTGTCAGTCAGAGTAGCCCTTAAAAGGAAAGAATCCGATGCATCCTTGGCATCTCGTCGTTCCTCTTTGTTTGATATTCATAGAAAAGCGGGGGTGAGATCAGTACAGACTCCTTTTTCATCCCCTGCTTTGTTCCCTTTGTCCCGCGGCGACTCTTGACTTTATTCGGGCTCGACAGCCCGAGAGGTATTAGTTGTCAGAGCGTTCCAAGTATCAGTCTTTTATTTTCTGGATGCTTAAGCAAGTTGTCACTCTGTCTGTGAGGCTAAGCCGCCCATCACGAGCGCTGAATAATGATGGAGGAGATGGCATTTGAGAGAAGACAGGGGAGGGGAACGGCTGGAGGAGAGACAAGGTGGGGTCGAGGATAAGTCACAGCCAAGTACAATCTATTTTGGGGAAGTTGTACATTGACTTGCTAACAGGGCTAGGGGGGGCGGATGCCAGTCAGATCTGAACCTGGGCCAGTAAAACAGAATGAAAGAACTCTGAAAATGTCACAACTCAGTTTCATTGAGGCTAAAACTAGCCTAGCTTTTAACCATCGACAGCAGGCTAATAAAATCAATGTATTCAAGTCCCTTCCACTGATGTTCTGACAGCTAGCTTATCTTACTTAGAGGATACAAAAGCATGCTATGTTGATGGGAAACTGCTGTCATTGGAAGCAGAGAGAGCAAATTACCTCTGTTGTAACTGAAAATGAATAACAAAGACACATACGCTAGCTAGCCTAGCTGAGTTTGAGCTAGCAACACAAAAGTATAGCTACTGCATCAAGGCAAATATTACGTTAATGTGGACTCTTGACCAAATTATCAACCTGCTTGTCAACAGTCTCTTTTCATGTTTGCTAGCTTGGGCTCTGAATGAGCACCTCGCGTCTTGAGTCTGACGTAAAGCTAGCATAGCTGTTCAATCTAAACCTTGCTTTAAAATTAACATGTAGCTGTGTTGTACAGAGTAGCTGAAGTCCTAAGTTGATTATTTCAAACTCCTGAGCTCAACAACTACCTTGCATGCACAAGATTCTTCTTATCTTGTATGCACAAAATAAAAATGGTTACCTTTCCGGGACTTCAGCAGCCATGTTGTATTGAATTTAAGTTTTTACATATTGTATTTACTGTCATTTTTTAAACTGCTGAGTCTCTTTTGACAGTGTAACAGCTCAGTTGTTGTTATACTGCTGCGATACCAGGTAGCGCCACCAGGTGGTGACACCTTTCTGTTTCTGAAGCCCTGTTTTGAAGCCAATCATCGGCGGGTGCCATATTGCTGAACTTAACTTACTTCTGTTGTCAGCTGTGACTCTCATTATGGGAAACTCGTAATCTTAATATCTTCCAAACTGCTGCGTTAGGAAAAAAAAGAACCTCCCATAAAGTGTGCCAATCGAGAAATGAGCTATTCAGACTACCCTCGGTTTTTGAACCAGGCTGTAAACATGTTTATTTCTGCTGTAAAGATCGGCTTTTTTAATTAGGTGTGCATGTAGTTTCGGGTACTTTCGGAGCCAGCCTCTCGTGGACACTCAAGGAACTGCAGTGTTAAACACTTCCACATTGGCTTCAATTCTCAAAATTTCATTGCAGACTTACACCTTATACCTTTTTCCATGAATGTGTCCATGAGATGACCTGACAATCATTCAGACTACTGATAGTACCTGATAACTCTTACAACAATCAAGTACAACCCCAAGTAAAGATAGAGCTGCCGCCTGTAGTGGTCTGTATCAATGAACAGTTGGAACCTCTGCAAGAAAGTCCCTTTACATGCAGATACTCAGGAGTCCAGACATTTTTGGACAGAGAAAAAGTTATTTTGATCTTTCCTTTTAGAGGAGCTGCAAGACTTTTAAACTTTGCTTTCAGAAAAGTAATAGTTTGCCTCAACATGGTCAGAGCAAGACTTGCAAACTCTGACATGGCTGAAGATGTGGAAGCTGTCATAGACCAGGATCCCCATGTGCCTCACAGAGAAAGAACAACTGAGTACTCAGATTACTGGGAGGAAGTGTCTGAATTGGATGTGACAGAAGAGGTGGAGCCTGAGTACTTCCCAGGTGATCTTGAGGAAGAGTCTGACTTGGATGTGAGAGAAGAGGTGGAGCCTGAGTACTTCCCAGGTGATCTTGTGGAAGAGTCTGAATTGGATGTGACAGAAGAGGTGGAGTCTGAGTACTTCCCAGGTGATCTTGAGGAAGAGTCTGACTTGGATGTGAGAGAAGAGCTGGAGCCTGAGTACTTCCCAGGTGATCTTGAGGAAGTGTCTGAATTGGATGTGACAGAAGAGGTGGAGCCTAAGTACTTCCCAGGTGATCTTGAGGAAGTGTCTGAATTGGATGTGACAGAAGAGGTGGAGCCTAAGTACTTCCCAGGTGATCTTGAGGAAGAGCCTGAATTGGATGTGACAGAAGAGGTGGAGCCTGGGTACTTCCCAGGTGATCTTGAGGAAGTGTCTGAATTGGATGTGACAGAAGTGGAGCCTGAGTACTTCCCAGGTGATCTTGAGGAAGTGTCTGAATTGGATGTGACAGAAGAAGTGGAGCCTGAGTACTTCCCAGGTGATCTTGAGGAAGTGTCTGAATTGGATGTGACAGAAGAGGTGGAGCCTGAGTACTTCCCGGGTGATCTTGAGGAAGAGTCTGACTTGGATGTGACAGAAGATCTGGAGCCTGAGTACTTCCAAGGTGATCTTGAGGAAGAGTCTGAATTGGATGTTACAGAAGAGGTGGAGCCTGAGTACTTCCCAGGTGATCTTGAGGAAGTGTCTGAATTGGATGTGACAGAAGAGGTGGAGCCTGAGTACTTCCCAGTTGATCTTGAGGAAGAGTCTGACTTGGATGTGACAGAAGAGGTGGAGCCTGAGTACTTCCCAGGTGATCTTGAGGAAGAGCCTGAATTGGATTCGACAGAAGATCTGGAGCCTGAGTACTTCCCAGGTGATCTTGAAGAAGTGTCTGAATTGGATGTGAGAGAAGAGGTGGAGCCTGAGTACTTCCAAGGTGATCTTGAGGAAGAGTCTGAATTGGATGTGACAGAAGAAGTGGAGCCTGAGTACTTCCCAGGTGATCTTGAGGAAGTGTCTGAATTGGATGTGACAGAAGAGGTGGAGCCTGAGTACTTCCCAGGTGATCTTGAGGAAGAGTCTGAATTGGATGTGACAGAAGAAGTGGAGCCTGAGTACTTCCCAGGTGATCTTGAGGAAGAGCCTGACTTGGATGTGACAGAAGAGCAGGAGCCTGGAGCTGATCACAGAGAAAGAACAACTGATGGCACCTCAAGAAATCAAATTGTAGTTCGACGTCCTGGGATTGTTGTAGATGCTTCAACCACCTTGTCAGTGCTCGGGCTTTAACAAGTAAGTATTCCTAAATGCAAGAAAACAAGATGTTGCCTGTAAGCACTTTCAAATTGCAGTAAACTTTTTTATGCCTCTTTGGTCCTTTCATTGTGAAGTATTTTTGCCCTCTTAAACGCACAATAAGGGAACAACTGCAGTCAGCAGCGATCCCATTTAGTCGGTTTCAGGAAGGTAATTACCAGCAGAGCCTTGGAGTGCAACATTATCCAAAACATTCACCCTCTCGTTGCAACGCTGAGAGGGAAGCAAATCAGACTCAAAGCACTTCGGCAAGCACTCAGAGGATACACACGCCCAAAACAGAGGTCCCCACACACGGCTGTAATTATTCTGAGACCCCCTTTTTTTAAAAAGCAGAGAGGAGGAGCAGCAGCTGGGACCGCTCAGACCACCGATACCCTCAGACTCAGACCAGCTCTGTGATGTATGGTCTATCGTCGCACTGTAAATGAATGCAGAGGTGAAAAAATATGCACGTAAAATCAAGCAAAAAATAAAGATTGTCTTGGTCTTTTATTATTATGTGTAAATAAAACCAAATTAATTAGTACATGTCACTTAAAGGTGACATATCACGCTTTTTTCATCAATATATATTGGTCTAAGAGGTCCCCAAAACATGTCTTTAAAGTTTATGCTCAAAAAAACACTTTGAAATCAGATTTTGGTCTGCCTGAAAAACCCTCTTCTTCAGTCCTCCTCAGAACAGTCTGTTTTCTCTCTGACCACGCCCCCTCAGGAAGTGGATGTGCCCTCGGCTCTCCGGCACGTTGATCTAATGTTTACATGTTGGCTGAATATACACGGCTGCTCACAGACCCGCGTTACTTCAACCCTCTGAATCTGATCCAGAATCTGATCCTGACGGAGAGGCGCCTGCAGCAGGACCTTTCTGAACCATTGGTCACAGATTTAGTGTTTCTTGTTGTTTTATTTATCAGTATGTCGACGTGTGTCTTGGTACACAGCTACGAGCATGTAGCTATGTGGCTATGCTAACTAGCGCTAGCACTTTTCCATGAAAAATAAAAATCATCCACTAGATCTTCAAATCTGCAGACGTGGGGAGTGAAACTGACCTCTGCCAGAAAGGCAGCAGGACCTTTCTGATGGATTGGTCACGGATTCTGTGTTACTTGTTGTTTTATTTGTCAGTATGTCGACGTGTGTCTTGGTACACAGCTACAGCTACGACATGTAGCTATGCTAATTAGCGCTAGCACTTATCCATGATAAATAAAAATCATCCACTAGATCTTCAAATCTGCAGACGTGGGGAGTAAAACCGACCTTTGTGTTTATTAAGACAGCCTACAACTAGCATGCCTCCCTCCTAAGCTCCTTGTTAGCGCACATGTGTGCAGGGAATGAAAAACAGAGGAGGGGTTGAGTTGTATTTTATACAGTCTATGGGCTGAACAAGCTCCGAGCTCTGACTCCGTGACAGACCGGATGTTGTTGTGACGTAACAAAAACACTGAAAACTGAAACGGCTCGTTTCAGCACACATTTACAGAAAGGTGGAGAAATCAAAACAGGGGCAGAATGGATTTTTTTCATTCTCGGGGGGTTTGTAGACATGCCAGGGACACATATTTCAGGTAGAGAACCATTAAAAAGTCGATTTTGCATGATATGTCATCTTTAAACGAAACTAAATGTGTGTCTAGACAGGGTAAACTCCATTCAGTGCAATACAAATTCCTCAGCTCTAACTTGAAATATGCTCCTGTGACTATTCAGACATCTTCTCATTTATTTGATTTCATCCATTCAGCCGGCAATCCCAGACAGTCCTCGAAATGGAAACACGGTTGTAAATAAAGATGAATGGGGAATTTACGTCACACAAAAGGCTTCATCTGAATGAAACAATATTTGATTATTTAGCATGATTCCAAAGGATCTGATTAACTCTGATTAAGAAGCACTACGGATAGAATTTAAAGCCGCAATCAGTGATGAACGGGCCCTTGCACAGGGCATGTTGAAGGATACAGGAAGTGATTATATTTTGATCTATCTTTCCTTTCTTTCCTTTTTTATTTATTTGTGTTTTGTTGCAATGACAGATAAGTTACTGGGTTATGTTTTATTTGACCCTTTTATTTATTTATTTACTTATTTATTAATGTATGTTTTTATTTATTTAGTTAATAATTCATGTATTTATTTAATAATGTAGTTATTTATTTATTTATTTATTAATTTCCTTTTTTTCCTCTTGTTTTTGTTTATTGAAGCAGATACACTATTTTTCTGTCTTATGCTATATAAAAATCTGCAAATATAGGAATGTTACAAAACAATTACAAAAAGATAAAAAATGAATACATGTTTAATGCTAAACACATAGAACAGTGTATCACTAGTTTCATCAATAGGTGTGCTTTGAATTTGTTGGACAATGTTTCTGTAACAGTTAAATTTTCTAGGTCAGTAAACAGTAAAGATTTTCATCGAGTGGTCTTGTGGATTTTTTTGAAGTGGAACACAAGAAAGGAGTTGTTAGTGTGTTAAACTAAAGCTTCATTAAGTGGAAATCTGAACTCTGCATTATTCAGGCCCTGAAGCTTAGCTTAGCTTAGCTGTGTGCTATGAATATTTCATTTGTTTTATTCTTTGGTTGTTTCACTTCTTGATATAACTGTTTTATCAGCTTTTTAAAAAAAATGTATGTCTGATGGCACCTTGTAACTCTGGTTTTAAAAGGTCTGTTAATCAGTGGTGGACAAAGTACACATCTTCATTACTTAAGTATAGATAGATAGATAGAAGTATAGAAGAAGAATTTGGAGTAAAGGAGTCCCCTGGGTTTGGTCTTCAGACGACCTATTACCCTGACTAGAATGAATCAGGGCCTGTGGTGCAGTGGTTAGCACTGTTGCCCCACAGCAAGAAGGTCCCTGGTTTGAATCCCCGTCCAGGCAGGTGTCTTCTGTGCAGCAGTTAGCATGTTCTGCCTGGGTACTCCGGCTTCCTTCCACCATACAACAACATGGTGACTAAATTGTCCAGATTTATGACTGGTTGTTTGTCTTTACATATTGAGATGGACTGGTGACATGTGCAGTGCATCTCGCCCAATGACAGCTGATTATATAATACAAGGCTCCAGCTGCACCCCCACGACTCTCAATCAGGTAAGTGGTAAAGTGATGGATATAAAGTATTTTTCCTGAGGGAAAAAGAAAATCACTTCCTTCTGCAGCCACTAAGTGGTGCTGATTGTGTTTTCACGTGTGGCACCTGAATCATTGCCCTTTGAACTCTGTTGGAGGCCACTTTGTTTGTCAGTGAAGCCACTGAAGGAAACCACATAATGGGATTTATTGGTCCAAGCTTCTACATCCGTCAGATTGGAACCACCAATACAAGAACTGTGAGTACAGGTTTAAAGACACACCTGTATTTACTTTGATGTTGATGTTTTGAGGAGATGATTGGATGAAAGATGGCCGCCCAGTTTAACTATCTCACCCTAGACTACCCGAGGCAGAAATGAGATACTTCTACTTTCTGAGATAAAAACCTGAAAGTTAAATTATAGTGCTTTCTATATTTGCTTTAAAAACCATGAGACAGGGGATGATGCTTGGAGATCCTTGGAAACACCGCTGCGTTTCCAAGATCCTCTGAAGATAGCTTTCTGGACCCACATGGTGGCATCATTTGCGAGTCTACCACAACTTCTGCTCCACATGTCAGCTGGGATTTGTTCACCTTGCACACGCCGTTTCCACTACTCAGCTAAACTCTGTAAGCCTGTTTTTCAAGCAGCACAGTTAGCAAGAAAGTTTGATTACAGCCTCAAATGCCCCTGATTTAGAGGCAAATGCTTTAAACAGCAAAATTAGATTCAGCTGCAAATTTCCTTTTATAAACCGTATTAAGTACTTGGCAGAGAAAGCAGGCTCAAATCCAGCGGTTTTGTCTTTTGAGGCCACTTTTTGCAGATGAATGTGCAAACGGCAGAGCGTGGAGCAAATGAAGATTAAGCCCACATTGTAAATCCACCGGGACAGGCCCAACTCTTCTGTCTGCCACTTATCCAGATAGCACAGGGATAAAGAGACAAACAGGGAAGTGTGTTGTGCCAATAGGATAAGAGCTTGCTGTCCTATTATGCTCAAATGGGAAAGTAGTTTGGCACTTCAGAGCTCAGCACTGTAGCGTTGTAGACTGCAACAAGTAAAACCTAATCTACATCCAGAGTTCTACTGTACGGTGGTTTAGTGCACAAAATAAAATGTGCTTTTCAGGACTGAAATTGGTACAAAAGGAAGGAATATGCACACAATTACAGAAGCTGTGGACGAAAGGAAAGTAACAGGTTGATTTGGAGGCATATCTAATGTTCTTTATGTTATGGACCAGGGGTGTGTGCAGACTTTCAAGTGGGGTGGCCCTGCAGGGGTGGCCTAAAACAAAACCCAATGCATAGGCTGCTCTAATCACATAAAAATACAGATGTTTTTGTACTTTTGTGCCACTTTTTAGTTTTGCAAAGTAACCGGTGCTGTTGGTATTAATGTGTTAATCACATGGACAGTATAAATAATGGACGGAGTATCCGTGATGTCACCCATCTGTTTCTGTAGCGCTGTTTTGAAGCCAGTCGTCGGAGAGAGCCATATTGGAAATGCAGAAGTAAATTTAAATTTAACCAGGGCATCAGCAAGAGGAGACTGTTCAGCTAAACGTAGGAAGACTGCATTTGGACAGTCTGCATTTTCAGTCGGAGCAGCAGGAAAATGGAACTCAATCCCGACCCACATTAGAGACTGTACAAGCCTCAGTGTTTTTAAAAGTACACTGAAATTATGGCTCAAGGAAAAACAATCATGTGATCATCTGAATGCATCAAATTAGAGACAATGAAATGTAATTTTAAATGTGTCGTTATTAGTGATGGACTGTGTTGAGTAGCGTATGTATTGTTTTAAATGCTAGTATGTTTTTTTACCGTTTGTATTGTACATTCGTTAACATCTTCCTGCCCAGGGACCACAGATGAAAATTAGCTTAGAGCTAACTCAGGCTTGACAGTTTTTGTTTTGCATGGCCCCTGTCAAATAAACTAATAAATAAATAAATAAATTCTGTCGTGGTAAAGAGACGGGCTTTGAGCCTCCTCGCTAACAGCTACAGTGTTCCTGCCTGTCAGTCAAGTCAGCTGTGCCTCTCATTGGAAGACTCGTAATCTCAATATTGTCGAAATTGCCACGTTATGAAAAAAATTCACCCCCCGCACAGTGTGTGCCGATCGAGAAATTAGCTATCCAGACTACACTCGTCTTTTGAACAAGGCTGTAAACATGTTTATTTCTGCTGTAAAGATTGTCTTTTTTGACTTGGTGTGTATGTGGTTTCTGGTATTTATGGAGCCAGCCTCTAGTGGACACTCTAGAAACTGCAAGTTTTTTTGCATTGACTTGACGGCCAGAAGTTGCCACTTAAGGTGTGAAATTAACGCATTAATTTCTATAAAACCACGTCTTTTTTGTGCCTTTCAGCAAACCATAGTCCAAAAGCCGCAGTGTCTTCCTGCTTCCTGCTGTCGCTGTGATTGAAAATCAGAGGTCAGTTGACGCGCTGAAAGTTATATGCACTTTGTGTCAAACTCACCAAAATACTTCAAGTTTGAGCTACAATTCGAGTTAAGCTAAGCACTAATGGAAGCTAATCAGGCTGATGCATAGACTGTAAATAAAAATGGACAGCGTTGCTCCGCCTCTTCCCGTTGTGCGGTTCTGAAGCCAAAAAATCCCGCTCCTGGGCGCAGCCATTGTGCAGCCAGAGCCTGTGAAGCCACTGTAATAAGCTCCGCCCTACAGCGTAACGTCACAAGACGCTGTGTGTCCTTTTGAAGTTTCCCTCTACGGCGGCTGTGAATCAAAGGAAACAGGAAGTAAAACCCCGTTTTTTAAACTCTAATAACTAACGAAAAAGAAACTTTTCAGGAAAAAGAGGCCTTGGACACAAAACAGTCAGATACTAACTACATATCACCACAGCATATAGATGTGAGAAATATTCGTACAACGTGTATTTGTTTTTTAAAGTTTCACTGCTCCCCCATTCAAATGAATGGGGGAGACAGATTTTTTGACCTATACTGCAGCCAGCCACCAGGGGGCAGACACACGGCTGAAAGCCTCACCACCAGGGCCGCGTCCAGCACGCTTGGGCTGATGTCAGTGTAACCGCCTCACGCAAGCTAGCAGAGCACTGTTTCGGAGGTTGTGCAACGCCAAACCTGTGGAATTCACTACATAGAAGGTGTTAGCTACAGCGCTTGCTAAATGGGTGGCCAGTAGACGTTGTGACTCACGGCTAAGGGACGTCCTCAGGTCGGCGTGTTTTTAAACGTAAAATAATGGAATTTTAAATTCAGGATTAATAATGTTGTCTGCAAAGTTATTAATGACATAGATAGTCTTAAACAAATTGGTAAAAATGGATACAGGGAACATGGACCTGAACAATTTGGGTCTACACTAACAGTTACCGAAGATGGATTTCAACTGGTACCATTAGTGAGACATAAAAGTGGTTTTGAAATCAGCTCTTTGAAAACTCAATTACCAGATATTATTGAAGTGAATATTTGAGGGGCTCTAGAGAGGCGGAGTTAGCCCCATACTGGCAGGAGTTTAAGATTGAATCTGAAAGCAAACCTAAAGGTACCAGAGCAGCTGAAAAGTTTAAGGAAGATTTATCCGAGAGTCACTAACTGGAGTGGACAAACTGGGATTGAAGGTAAATGGAGAAAGCCGGCAGAGGGACAGACAGGAAAACCAAAATGGGCTTACTGAATGAAGACTGAAGGCAGCTGAGGAGACTAACGTAAACAGACTGGTTGTGGACAACAGGAGAAGGCTGGCAGGCTGCGAGGGATATTCATCAGGAAGTTGATGGGATAAAGCAGGATGTTGAAGACTTGGAACCCATTTCTCTGGCAGGCGAGCTTCTCTCTTAAGGGGATCAAAGAAACTTGACGAAATTACATTTTCTGGCTGAGGGTGCTCTCCCGAAAAGCCAGGAGTGATGAGGAGCAGCTGGGCAGAGGGACATCAGCTGGGTAGATCCAGAAATCGAGAGCTTTAAAGCAGGTCTCTCCAGCAGGACAAACAACCACATTTTAATGGAAATAAACAATTTTAATTGGATAGGGTTTGAGTTTAGCTTACTTTAACCTGACAAAATTTAGTTTTTTAACATTTGCAGATCACCACAAGAAGCTAGTTTTTTTTTCTCTCTACAAAACCACTAGCTAGCTAAGACAGCTAATTTGGGCAACCAATTTGACCTGCTAGCTATAGAATATGTCCCAGGTCATCTGTGACAGTGGTTAGCTTACCAGTTTGCCTCATCTTACAACATTGTTAGCTAGTTATGTTAACAATTCTGAGATTCAATCCCTCTTGTCGTCTCTTGGTACCAACATAACGATAAAACTCAAGTGCCTCTTCAACAATCACATTTTTTTCAACATTTATGCTAAATTTTAAAAACAATTAAGATCACCAGGCTATTTGCATGATCTAATCCAGAAAAACTCTTCAATATAGCTTTGGTTTAATATTTTAAGCTGAATGTAAAGACATAATTTAATGGCATTTATGCAAAATTCCAAGACGGCCTCCTCTTTTGGAAGTCTTGTAAGTAACAAAGTCATGGTAAATGTAACTCTTCTTATCTCATCATGGTTGGAAGACAAGTCCATCCTGTATGTGTATAGTCAATGATGCACAGAGAAAGTTACTTACAGTTGCTTTAAAAATACTATTTGTTATATATACTATTATAATACTATTTGCTCTGTCCACAGGGGGCGCCATAATAAACAGAAACTTAAAGTCTCATGCAGGAGGTTTGGCTTCTTTTGCTACACTGCTTTTTGTAGAGGTACAGGAGACATTTAAAGCTGGGGTTGGTACTCAGATTAAGATAGACTTTTAGTTATACAGGTTCATAGTGATGGGAACTCTTAGAGAACCGGTTCTTTTGGCTCGGCTCACTACAAAGAGCCGGCTCTTTCGGCTCCCAGGTGGCTCCTCAGATTTTTTCTTGTTTAAATTAATGCATTACCTAAAATAATGTAAAATGAATTACTAATGTAAAAAACTTACATTATATCAAATGTGTATTATTTATCAGGCTTTATTTATAAAATCAACATGGAGCAGAGTGCTACAAAAATTAAATATAAAGTACAAAAACAAGACTCATCTCAGTTAGACAAAAAGGTCCAATCTCTGATCGTATATTATTCATAAACTTTTGAACACCTTTATTAACAGCAGGTTTATTGACTGTCTTTATTCTTCTAATTGCACTGGAGGGATAAACAGTTCTAATGTCCATGACCTGGATGACTGAGAACCTTCACAGACCGATCTAATGGGCCTTTGCAGGTTTTTTGTGGACCCTGATTGTTGACATTTTCACCTTGCACAGTCTACACTCTGCCTTTAAACAGTCAATGCCTTTTAAATGTGTCCAAAGTTTCCTGCGTTTCCTGCAGTCACTGGTTTTCTCACCTTTCAAGTGTGTTCTCTCTCTGTTGCGCATGTTCTCCCTCTCGTCTCCCTCCTGTTGGTGTGCTCACTGTGTTGTGTGTCTCTGACCCCTCCCCTCCCCGTTCTGCTCAGTGTAGATGCCACCATGTCTTGACCAATCACGTGAGGCTTTAACAGAAAAAAATGAGAAAAATAAAAAAACAGCTCCCAGTCGTCAGGAGCCGGCTCCCCGGTCGTCAGGAGCCGGCTCCCGAGACGTCAGGAGCCGGTTCCTGACGACTGGGGAGCCGGCTCCCCAGTCGTCAGGAGCCGGCTCCCCAGTCGTCAGGAGCCGGCTCCCAGTCGTCAGGAGCCGGCTCCCGAGTCGTCAGGAGCCGGCTCCCGAGTCGTCAGGAGCCGGCTCCCCAGTCGTCAGGAGCCGGCTCCCCAGTCGTCAGGAGCCGGCTCCCAGTCGTCAGGGGCCGGCTCCCCAGTCGTCAGGAACCGGCTCCCAGTCGTCAGGGGCCGGCTCCCCAGTCGTCAGGGGCTGGCTCCCCAGTCGTCAGGAGCCGGCTCCCCAGTCGTCAGGAGCCGGCTCCCCAGTCGTCAGGAGCCGGCTCCCCAGTCGTCAGGAGCCGGCTCCCCAGTCGTCAGGAACCGGCTACCAGTCGTCAGGGGCCGGCTCCCAGTCGTCTACTTCAAAGAGCCGGCCCTTAGAGCCGGATCGTTCGCGACCGACACATCACTACTGGTTCAAATTCTTACTGCTGAGTGAGACATGAGTTGACGTAGTGCAAAAAACAAACGATGTGCTGAGGACCGCTTTTGAATCAGTCACAATCATATGGTCGCAAATCAGCAGTGCATGTGAGTGCGGGCGTCGTTTCGGAGGAGCTCCGAGGAGAGGGGTGGAGGGGTTAGACGGAGTCCTGAGGAAATGCTACATTCAAATTCATGCTAGTTTTCCATGCCTACCAACCCTAGCTTTAAGTCTAGTCTAATTTATTGCAACAACACATTGAAAGCTTCTGTGAAGAACTCTTTGTGTCGATTTTGGCGCCCCCTGTGGATGAAATGTTACTACATCTCTTTTGTACAAATGTATCATTTTTTAACAAAAAAAAATCTCTGCCTGCAGTCTTTGTAAAGTAAAGTGTATCACACATCCGAACCTGTGACAGAGGATTCAGACAATTCAAATGAACTTAAAGCTGGGGTTGGTAATCTCGGAAAACCAGCATGAAATTTGAATGTAGCTTTTCTTCATGACTCCGTCTAACCCCTCCCCTCCTCCCTTGGAGCTCCTCCGAAACGACGCCCCCCCGCTCACAGGCACGAGCGCCGCTGACTTGCGACCATATGATGGTGACTGATTCAAAACCGGTCCTCACCAAAACATTATCATAGTGAAAGTTAAAAACACAAACAAACATGGCTGCTGTTAGTACTCACAACTATCATGCTAGCATTATCCAGTTGTACCGATGACACGATATCAGGAGAAAAGTTATAACACATATATAATACTGTAACAGCTCTACTGTTTGTTAAACGTGTTCAGTGTAGATGCTCTTAATTCCTACAGTGTTGACGGTTAGTGAAGGCATCAGGAAAGGTGTAGAGTGTGCGAGCGGGAGAGAGGAGAGACAAGAGGAGAAGTTCTTCATTCATTCAAACATTGATTGTTGTTTTGTTGGTTGGCGTGATCACGGCCGACAGTGACCGGTTATTAAAACTCAATGTGTTCACGAATCGGCTCGTCATCCCTACAGCATCCGGACGGACGCTACAGTACATCTACATTTTCTGTAGGACTTAGTAAATGTCATTCATTCTTCTGCTTGTCAGAGCCCCCGTGGTGAGAGCTTATTAGACTCTGATCCGGACTACAGTCCTGAGCAAAGCACCTCATCAGGTCAGAGGGGACAGGACTGAGGTGGAGCGAGAGGGGCAGTAAATAGAGTCAGGGGAAGCAGGGGCTGGGGACGGGGACTCGGAGGAGTGCACGCCGGGGAAATGTACGTGCAGGAGGAGGGCAGAACGGCTGGACGGGATTTGATTGGTTTAAAATTTGGGGAGCCAAAAAACGGTGATTGGTTGGTGTTTTCCCAGGTTTACTCCGGCTGTAGATAGCAGCTTTTTTTTACTCTTTTTTAGGAACACATCATGTATTGATTACCATCAGGACATAAAGATCATTTTAACCAGTATAACAAAAAGTGTATCTAAATCTGATTACCAACCCCAGCTTGTTAATGCTGATGGTCTTGTTGGCTTTGTCAGGTCATACAGAGGCATTAATATTTCAGTCTGTTTCATATCAAGCTCAAGATTCCTCACAGGAGATTTAAAAAAGACATGAACAAAGTGCTTCACAGATATTGGCACAAATGAAAAAATACTGGTATACCGGACAAATATCAAGTTAGAGAGGAGTCATGTAAATAATCCATGTGAACACAGGTGCAGGGTAGCATTGTGTCCTGATGGTATTTTACCTCATCACAGGTTTTGTTGATCTTATAGCAGCAGTGAGTAATTCACATCACAGCCCAGGCTCTGAAGCTACAGTACATCCAGCTTGGCGTCGGCATGTAGCAGTTGTGTCGTCTTTACGACTGCGACAGTTGAGCTGAGAAACTGTCATAAAACGCAGCGTGACGACGGCGTTCATCTGATTTAATCTCCTCCAGTCTGAAATGATGCAGACGCCACATCAAAGAGGGGTTTTATCAAGCCTGAGGAAATGACTGGTGGCATTTCGAATGTTTATCCGCTGCTGGAAACTGTGTCATATAAAATCACTTCATGTTTACAAAGCACACACACAAAGCAAAGCACAGACTACATTGAAACTTCCTCCCCTGAGTGGATACACAATCTGCTTTTTTACTCTCAATGAGTTGATTTTTTTTTTTTCATCTCAGGCTCGCTCACTGCAAGCTTCGGGCAATTCAATTTCCTTTATGGTCCATGTGCTGGAGAGTGTATGATGTGAACTTGTTTGGGGCTGTACAGTGGCCTATTAGACGGAGGCTGTTCAGTTTAGTTTGCAGGATGAGTTTAATGGAGCCCTGGGTGTGTTTATAATGTCTGCTGCAGCTTCACTTTGAAATGACTTCAGGGATAATGGAGAGCTGGAGGGACACTGAAAAAAAAACACAAAAACAGATTTGAGTGGTCTGTTTATGAACCTCACAACCTTTGATGTGCTCTTTGATAAACTGGGAACATTGTATGCACAACAGGTGGTGTGGTCACAATTGTGAAGTTTGGCTTGGTTCAGACACTTTCACTGCTTGTTAGGGATGTAGGATACAGAGTTTCATGAGCCAATACCGATTATGAATACCATTCTCCTGATGTCAGATACTGAGAAAAAGAAATCCTGATTGTCTCTCTAAATTTTGTATTTCACAAAGTATAGTCCATGCACACCTGAGGGTCAGAACTCTGCATACTCACTGGACTAAAATCAGAAGTCTGCGGTAAAGCTCATGTCACTGACGTTGCGGATCAGACTGTAATGCGAGTCAAGATCACGTCAAACATGGCAGCTATCTACGACTTATCTCTTATTCTCCTCAATCCCTCTTTCTAGACCCAACTCTGTCTCAGCAGATGTGTGTCTAACATGAGTCTGGTCCTGCTGGAGGTTTCTGCCTGTTAAAGGAAGTTTGTCCTTGCCACTGTAACTTGCTAAATGCTGCAAAGTGCTCTGCTCATGGTGGATTAAGATGAGATCAGACTGAGTCTTACCCATAGGCTGTATCAATAATGGACGTAGTATCCGTGACGTCATCCTTCTCTTTCTGAAGCGCTGTTTTGAGACCAATCGTCAGCGGCAGCCATATCGCTGCTGTCCAGCGATTGTGACGTAACCTCCTCGCCAACAGCTACAATGTTCCCGCCTGACAATCAAGTCAGCAATGCTTCTCATTGGAAGACTCGTCATCTCATTATCTTTTGAAATTGCTGCATTATGAAAAAATTCAACCTTTACAGTGTGTTCCGATCAAGAAATTAGCTATCCAGACTACACTTGTCTTTTGTACCAGTCTGTAAACATGTTTATTTCTGCTGTAAAAATCGGCTTTTTTTGAATTGGTGTGTATGTGGTTTCCGGTACTTCCAGAGGCAGCCTCAAGCGGATCCTTGATGAACTGCAGTTTTTAGCACTTCCGCATTGGCCTCATATTTTCAGACCGGAGGTTGCCGCTTGGTCTTACCCTATCTTTGTGTTGGGTCTCTGTTCATAATTTGACACAGAGTACGGTCTAGACCTGCTCTGTCTGTAAAAGCGTCTTGAGATAACGTTTGTTGTGATTTGCGCTATACAAATAAAGATTGAATAATTGGTACAGGATACTGTTTAAATACACCTTTAGCTGGTGATATTCTTTGTCTTCTACCTTTAGAAAAAGGTGAGCAAGTGCTGTTAATTCACTGATTCTGTCATCGATGAAGTTTGTTGTGATTTGGCGCTGTATAAATAAAGATTGATTGATTGTGATGACGACTTGTCAGGTGACTTAGCAGATTTGTTGTGTTAAAACTGGAGGACTTTGTTTCTTCCACTTAGTATACTTTTTGCACGTTTTGAAATTAAGAAGAAAGGTACTTTATTGATCCCAAGGGGGGAAATTCAATTTTTACACTCATGCTATTTTGGACATGCTACACATACAGTTTTTTTGGTATATACATACAAATGCACACACATGCAGTGAACATGCTTAGGGAGAGATGTCAGAGTGAGGATACTGCCGTCAACCAGCGCACCCCGGGCAGTTGGGGGTTCGGTGCCTTGCTCAAGGGCACCTCGGCAGTGCCCAGGCAGGTGAACCAGCACCTCTCCAGCCACCAGTCCACTTGCCAAACTTTGTCCATACTGGGACTCGAACCAGCGACCCTTCGGCCAAGTCCCTATGGACTGAGCTACTGCCGCCCCCAAAATTATGATTGTGCTAACCTCTGAAAAAGTGAAAACATCCACACCGGTGACGCCATCAGAAGATAAAAGTGTTAGCCAACAATTGCCTCTTTTCTATATTCAGTAGACAAGGACAAGGAGTTATCTCTCCTAATATTATTTGTCCTTTTCAATCTGTTTTGGTCTCCACCAGTGCTGTAGAAACCTGACCAGCTCTTTTAGCCCTTGAATACTCTAGAAATGATTCACGTCTCTTGACCTCTGAGGAGAGAGCTACATTTTATTTTTAGAACCAGTTGTCTGGACTTGGAAGTTTGGCTGCATTATACCAGAGTGAGTGGCAGAAGAGAAGCAGTTACAGAGACAGACAGCCGGAGAAGAGCAATTGAGGGGAACTCGGAAGAGAAATCTAGAGAGGGTAACAACTGAGAGGGGAGGCAAAGAGAGACGGGTGAGGAGTGCAATGAGGCGACGACAGAGTGACACAGTAAAGCAGATGAGAAGGAGAGCGAGAGACGGACAGCATTAGATTTTAATGAAGCCCTCAGTGCATCACACAATCTGATCGGGTGACACTCCAGAGACAACAAAATGGCGGGAGTGTTGGAGTACGTGTGTGTGAGAGAGCGTGTGTGACAGATGTGATGTGTAGCGCAGGCCTCTTGTTGCTCGTACGCTCTGGCTGCCCGACAACCAGAGTGCCTCTGCAGTGCAGGAATCTGAGTCACTCGGTTGCAGACCACTGCAGCAGCAGCAGCAGCAACGACCCTCCGGATGTCTTTTATTTTCGTGCGTAAAAAGAGGACGGCGTGACGAGGTTCTCTGATTAACAGCTCACGCTTTATAGGCAGCACTGATGTCCCATAATGACGGTGAACGTGCTTGTACCAAACAGACAGCTAGTATCTACAGACCCTTTCACACACACACTGCTCTCCTGAAAATGTACCAACATCATGTGAGAGGGCTGTTTCTGTAAACACAAACAGCAGAATCTGATTATTCAGGCTTTTTAATGTGGCTTCGTACAGAAATCTCTAGGGGCATTCACTAAGAATGGATTTCGGCGACTAAGCGCAACTAATTGGGCATCATTTGCCCCTGCTATCTGCTCCCTAGAGGTCTAATTCACAAAACAAATTGTGCTATTGATATTGAAGCGTAAAATATCCACAGATTTGCTCTTGTTTTGTGTTTTATTGTGACCGAGATGAGCTGTAAGCATCTCTAATCTCTGCTGCTAAAAACTGCAGTTCCTGGAGCGTCCACTAGAGGCTGGCTGCAGAAACACCAGAAACCACATACACACCCATTCGAAGAAGACGACCTTTACAGCAGAAATAAACATGTTTACAGCCTGGTTCAAAAAACAGTTTAGGTCTACATAGCTAATTTCTCTAACGGCACACACTGTACGAAGTGAATTTTTTTATAACTCGGTATTTTTGAAGATATCAAACTTACGATTTTTGCCTAAATAAGGGCATGCCTGACTTGATTGCTAGGCAGGCACCCTGTAGCTGTTAGCGAAAAGGCTAAAGGCCCGCCTCTTCACCCACTAGCTTGGAAGAATTTAAGTTGCGTCCAGCATTTCCAATATGGCACCCGCTTCAAAAACAGATGGGTGACATCACAAATACTAAGTCCATTTATTATACAGTCTATAATCCCAACCATTTCACTTTGCAGCTAGCTAGCTAGCAAGCTGGATCACTCTCCTATGATTCTTAAGTACCCAAATAACCTCATATATAAATGAGCGATGTATAAATTGAAGCGTTCGTTATCAATATCCCTCCAAAAATCTCATTTTGTTATACACAAAAAGCTAGCAGCAAGGTAAAGCACAGTTACAGCTAACAAGCTAGCTACACATTTTTGGAACCATTATTCACATTCTTATTAAAGGTGACATATCACGCTTTTTTCATCAATATATATTGGTCTAAGAGGTCCCCAAAACATGTCTTTAAAGTTTATGCTCAAAAAAACACTTTGAAATCAGATTTTGGTCTGCCTGAAAAACCCTCTTCTTCAGTCCTCCTCAGAACACTCTGTTTTCTATCTGACCACGCCCCCTCAGGAAGTGGATGTGCCCTCGGCTCTCCGGCACGTTGATTTAATGTTTACATGTTGGCTGAATATACACGGCTGCTCAGAGATCACGTTACTTCAACCCTCTGAATTTGATCCAGAATCTAATCCTGACGGAGAGGCGCCTGTAGCAGGAACTTTCTGAAGGATTGGTCACAGATTTTGTGTTTCTTGTTGTTTTATTTATCAGTATGTAGACGTGTCTTGTTACACAGCTACCAACATGTAGCTATGTGGCTATGCTAACTAGCGCTTGCACTTATCCATGATAAATAAAAATCATCCACTAGATCTTCAAATCTGCAGACGTGGGGAGTAAAACCGACCTTTGTGTTTACTAAGACAGCCTACAACTAGCATGCCTCCCTCCTAAGCTCCTTGTTAGCACACACATGTGCAGGGAATGAAAAACAGAGGAGGGGTTGAGTTGTATTTTATACAGTCTATGGGCTGAACAAGCTCCGAGCTCTGACTCCGTGACAGACCGGATATTGTTGCTACGTAACAAAAACACGGAAGTCTGAAACGGCTCGTTTCAGCACACATTTATAGAAAGGTGCAGAAATCAAAACAGGGGCAGAATGGATTTTTTTCATTCTCGGGGGGTTTGTAGACATGCCAGGGACACATATTTCAGGTAGAGAACCATTAAAAAGTCCATTTTGCATGATATGTCACCTTTAAATATTTTGTCATCATGATGAGAAGCCACCATCAATATAGAGGTAAGCTGCGTCTAACAAGCTAGCTAGCTAAAACTTAAAGCTGGGGTTGGTAGTCGGATTTGGATCCACTTTTTGTTATACTGGTTAAAATGATCTTTATGTCCCGATGGCAATCAATACATAATGTGTTCTTAAAAAAGAGTTAAAAAAAAGCCGCTATCTACAGGTGGAGTAAACCTGGGAAAACACCAACCAATCCCTGCCATCAGGAGCCAAATTATGGAACCAATCAAATCCCGTCCTGCCGTTTTCCCTGCCTCCTGCAAAGCGTACATTTCATGCTTGTTTGTGTTTTTAAACTTTCACTATGATAATGTTTTGGTGTTAGACGGAGTCCTAAGGAAATGCTACATTCAAATTCATGCTAGTTTTCTGTGACTACCAACTCTAGCTTTAAATTCTGCTGTAGCTGAAATAAGCCCAGTGGCGTTAGCTTCATGATTTGGCTCTATAGTCTGAGTAGCTTTATTATGTTTGTGTCCCATTGTGTTGATTTGTATGAAGTCTTTTGTAGTTTCCCTTTGTGAGGCATTGTTACTCACAGATTGTTAGTTATGTAAACAGAACCCAGTCTTACTATGTTTGTGTATCGGAGTGAAAAGTGACTTTCCATTCTTTGTAAAAGTTCCCTCAACAGTTGTTTTTTTACGTGGCTGTCTCTTCCATACAGTTAACAGTCAGCGTGTGGTCTTCTTTATTGTGTTTCTGTCTGTCAAACTGTCAGGGTCTCATCATAAATAAATGATAGAGAGACTGCCAGCCGATGTGGAGAGAATGAGTGAGTACTGTATGAAGCTTGAGTTTACTTGCAAACAAGTTTGAACTTTGAGTGCATGAGGGGAATCACCCAAGGAAAAAAAACTACTTTAACTTCGACACTGATATGATGCTAATCAAGGTTCTTGAACTAGACATTAACACTTATATAAAAAGGGCTGTCACAGTGAGTTCAAGCACAGAAGTGTCGTTAGCCGCAGACATCTTAAACATCCTTTTAGCCATTGTCACGTTAAATGACAATGTTGTTTAGCTTTTGCATGTAAAAGACCAAAAATACATTTAAACTGTCACCACTCTCTTTTGCAAATGAGACAATGTGGGCACTAAAATGTTAACGCTTTGACAGCTTAAAAGAACCCATTCTCATACCTACGAATGACGGGCTGTCTCGGAATTGTTCTTGGAAAAATGTGCCTTAAATTATGCAGAACAATGAAAGAAAGAGGGGGGTATGTTGAATCCTGAGTCATCGTGTTTGACAGCAGCATCATTAGAAAAATGGCAAGAAGGAAAGCTGGAAAATGCACTGCAGTGAAACCATCAAGGGCCAACATGTATGAGACGAGAGGCCATTTGAAGGAAGGACTAGAGACGGGACAAGGATAGGGTTTCAAGGTGGCGTGAGACGACCGACTCTGTGACAAATACAGTGTATTCATATTCAAGTCATGAGCTCACATACATGTCAATCCGCCGGCGGTCGACTTCCAGGAAGGGAACAAAGCCGTCAATGGTGTGTCTGCAGACGGCGACAGAGGCAGAAAGAAAGAAAGCCAAAAAGAAAACAGGACTCGAGAGAATTTGAAGGTGAGGAGGGGGTTGAGTGAGAGCATCAGATTTAGTTGCCCACTCGAGGCATACAAAAACTTGTATGTTACTAGTTTGTCTGTTCTGTGCTGCTTAAAAATGGCGGTGCAAGATGGAAGGTGACCCCTCCTTATGTAGATATAACAGTCTCATTCTAAGTTAACAAAAACCAAACCATTGCTCTATTAAGGTGATTATACACAATTTAAACTTAAAAATACATTTCATGTTCAATTTCCTCTAAGTCTGTTCTGCTAAATGCTGCTAAATACTACAAACTGTACATTTCAATTCTACACACTGCAGCTTTAAAGCGTGTAGTAATTAAAGGTACAGTGTGCTGTATTCAAAGGCACAGTGTGTAGTATGTCAGGGTATGTCGTTTGGTATTTAAAGGTACAGTGTGAGGTATTTAAGGGTACATTTAGCTGTATTTAAAGGTACAGGGTGTGTTATATACAAGTATAGTATGTTATTTAAATGTACAGCGCGCAGTATTTAAAGGTACAGTGTATATTATTTAAAGGTGCAGTGTGCTGTATTCAAAGGTACAGTTTACAGTGTTTAAACGCACAGTGTGTAGTTTTAAAAGGTACAGTGTGTTGTATTGAAAGGTACAGTATTTAAATACTATACACAGTACCTTTTTAATACTACCTGCTGCACCTTTAAATACTACACACTGTACCTTTAAATACCACAGACTGTTCCTTTTAAATACTACACACTTGGGGCACTGGTTGTCTAGCGGTCCAAGTGCCCCAAATACAGAGGCTATAGTCCTTGTTGTAGGGGTCGCCGGTTCGATTCCTGGCCGCGACCATTTCCTCTGTCTTCCCCCACTCTCTCCCCACATTTCCTGTCTCTCTTCAGCTGTCCTATGGAATAAAGACAAAAAGCCCAAAAATAGAACTTAAAAAAATAAATAAAAATACTACACGCTGTTCCTTTTAAATACCACACACTTCACTTTTAAATACTGCACACTGTAGCTTTAAATACTAAACGTTGATAAAGAATTTGGGAAGTATTCCGGACTTCTTTAACAGATATTTATATGATCTAGTTGTGCCTGGAGTAGCTATAATTGTAAAATAAACTTGGTGTGAGTTAAAATAACATTTTTCTCAGATTTCAAGAGAAGGACAAATCGAAAAAACAAACTGTACACTACTTGAAAAGTTTGTTCTTTCCATCACAGCTACCAAAAAGAAATACACAAAACAAGGAAGCAATTACTTAACTCAGTGCAGCCTACCATAAAAAATCTGAGTAAAATAACATCTCACTCAATTTAAAGTCCCGAAAGGCACGACTTCCACAGCAGCTGAATAATAACTCATTTAAAGGAATATTGGCATCTGGGGCATATTCTCATCTTATCAGCTGTGTGCAGGTCACTCTGGGGTTTGTCCAGACCCAAACTTTCCCTCCTTCAGCCCTCTGGGAGGAAACTTCAGCAGAGCTCCGTGTAATGAAGGGCAATATGGTAAATTTGACATTTAGCCTAAATGGCTAAACGTAGGAGAGTGAAATCTCTCAGTGGAATAAAGCTGCATGACTTCCCACTTAATGCATTAGAGACGTGAACTTCAATTTCATTTAGTGGTATCTAATCAGTTATTTATGTATATTATAAAAAAGATGTATTTATTTTGCAAACACGCCTTGATTTTTCTCAAACTGATGTTTCACTAACGGACGCTAAATGGCGAATGTGTGTTCTCCAGCTGACAGTTTCACTTTAGATATTGACTGACAGGAAACAGGACTATCGTTTAGGGCATCACCCATTTAATACAACAACACACACACATACACACCCACCCAATGAAAAGGCCATGTCGGCTAACATATGGTGCATCATCCATCTGCATCGGGTGTGTTCGAGGGCTTGACGCACGCCTCGCATTATCAGAGCTGTGTGCCATATGGCGCCGCTAATTACACCTGAAGTCACGAGGGAGACATCGAGGGGCGTAAGTATGAGAAATGAGGGCACAGAGGGAGAGAAATGACGAAAGGCAAATGTTGAAAAATGAGGGAAGGTGACACCGTGAGTGTTGGCGCGAGGGGGACCAACAACCTTCTGCTTCACGTCAGGTGGAGGGAGAGTTTGGAGTGACGCAGGAGGGACGGGGAAGTAATTCACAGAGGGGATGTGAAACTGAGAAGGTTGTTCGTACATAGCTTGCATTTATGGCGGGAAGAAATCATACTTACGAATGTATTAGGAGTAAAGTCCAGCAAGTTCAAATTATAAAGAGAAGAAAATGACTGATATAGAATTGAAGTGACTTATAAACGTATAGAAAACAGTGTTTTCGTGTTGCATTTATTGCGTATTTGATGCAGAGATAAAACACATTTCTAAAGACCTTGCCTCGTCGTCTCGTTGAGTGATTCAAACACAGTTTATTCAGCACCATTTAAAGGCAGTGTCTCCATTTGGTTATTTGGTTTTCATATTTTTCTGCCATGAGAGTGGTGCTTTTCGTTGGTCGAGACAGAAATCTGTCAAATTTTTGGATGGAGTGCCAGGACAGTCTGTACTGACATGCAGAGAACAAAATTAGCACCTGCCACCTGTCAAACACAGGGTACATGCTGACTGAAGAAACCAAAAATTTCAGACCACCTGCTCCAATGAAGACGGCTTTTCCGAGAAAAAGTTGGAGTAAGTGGCAAATGAAAGGGAATCAATCCTACATCCAGTGAGACGAGGACTGTACCATCTGTACATGTGGTGCCTGCTATACCAACTGGGCTAAACCAACGTACCTTATGGGGCGAATTATATTTGTGAATGAAGCAAATTTTACGTACCAATGAAGCAAACTATTTGTACGAATTAAGTAAATTATACGTACGAATGAAGCAAACTATTTGTACGAATTAAGTAAATTATACGTACGAATGAAGCAAATTATTTGTACGAATGAAGTAAATTATACGTACGAATGAAGCAAACTATTTGTACGAATGAAATAAATAATACATGTGAATGAAGAAAATTAATTGTGTGAGTAATGGGAATTATACGTGCCAATGGAGTGAGTTGTATGTACAAATGAAGTAAATTACACGTACGAATGAAGTAAATTGTACGTACAAATGAAGTAAATTATACGTACGAATAAAGTAAATTATACGTACGAATAAAGTAAATTGTACGTACAAATGAAGTAAATCATATGTGTGAATGAAGCAAATTAATTGTGTGAATAATGTGAATTATACGTGGGCAACAAGCAAACTATACCTGCGAATTGTACGTGCGAACGAAGCACATTACACGTACGTATGAAGCAAATGAATCGTGTGTATTCAGAAAGTTATACGTATGTAGGAATGAAGTGAATCTAACATAGGAATGAAGCAAATTATACGTACGAATGAAGCAAGTTATATGTGCAAATGAAGCCAATTATACGTGTGAATGAAGTGAATCATACGTAGGAATGAAGCAAATTATACTTGTGAATGAAGCAAATTACACGTACGAATGAAGCAACCAGTACGTGTGAATGAAGCAAATAATACGTACGAATGAAGCAAATTACACGTACGAATGAAGTTAATTATATGTACGTAGTTACGTACGAATGAAGCAAATTACACGTACGTATGAAGCAAATTATACTTGTGAATGAAGCAAATTACACGTACGAATGAAGCAACTAGTACGTGTGAATGAAGCAAATACGTACGAATGAAGCAAATATTACGTATGAATGAAGCAAATAATACGTACGAATGAAGCAAATTACACGTACGAATGAAGTTAAATTATATGTACGTAGTTACGTATGAATGAAGCAAATTGTACAATCAATTATCAATCAATCTGTATTTGTATAGCACCAAATCACAACAAACGGGATATGTAGGAATGAAGCAAATTATACGTAGGAATGAAGAAAGTTATACGTGCAAATGAAGCCAATTATACGAGTGCATGAAGTGAATCATCCTGACAAATGTACATATGATTAGCGAGTTTTAAAAAATCTGAACTCCAGCGAATCATGAGGGTACACTAATTTTAAAGATAAGATGTTGAAAGTAAAGTCTAAATCCAGAGTATGAGATGATCCCACTTTAAGATAAACTAAGGAAAAAAACCTGTCCCATATTCCGGTCAATGCGGTTCATCATTTGATTATTATGTTGGTGTATTCATGTGGCACAGGAGGAATCTGGCATGGTTTTATTGTACAGCTCTGTGTTTGAGAATGATTGATTGATGATTATTACTCTTTATATCAACAAGCTCATACTTATCTGATAACAGTCTATCACAACCCCACCTACACGTATTCACAATCAAGACTCGCCAGATAGCTGAGCTTGGATGTCTTCTTAATGTCAGAGAAACCCATGAAGGAACTGGAGAACATTCAAACCAGAGATGTTTCCAAATCTCAATCTGTTTTTCAGGATATCAGATGAAACACTTCTTTCTAATAGCTTTAATTACCTGAACTCAGGATCTTTATTCTGAGAGCCAGCAGCAGTTCTAAACATCAGACAATTGAGGAGCTGAGATAGGAAGACAACTCTTATACGTAACTTTGACTCCCTGTGGGTGAAAGCAGACGCTCAAGGCTGAATTTAAATTATTTGAGGAGCGATTACTTGTCATACGACTCAGGTTTGGAGCTAAAGAGAAGGGATCAAAGTCTTCCTGGATAAATCCTGCTGTTAGAGCAGTTTAAGCCTCCTTTTCCCCTCCTCTTCTACTCTCTTTCCCTCCTTTCTTCTTCTCCTCCATTAGTCTGGCTCTGCTTCACTAAGAGCTGGAGTGGTCACATGACCTCGGCTGCTTTCTTAGGTTTGCATCATCGAGGAAAATGGATGGCAATATAAAAGCAAACTGAACATTTCAAGTGACACAATCCAAAGTTAGGAATGTGACCGTGACAGACTTGTTTTTACAGATTCATGAATAACTCACTGACTTGAAGATCCAGATGATTAAAAAGAGGCCATGCTGAGTCAAAACTCTAACTCTTATTATTACTGTTCATTCCTACAAGCAAAGAGCGATGAATGAAAGAATGTTAAAGACAACAAATGTGTTGATTTCATGCAGAATCAGTGAAGAATGACGCTTTTCCTGCTTCATTTTGGGCCAAGTCGATGATTTCTGTGACAGTTCGGCTTTATTTCTAACACCCGAACCACTCAGAGACAGCTTGACATGCTTTATTTACACACTTTCATTTATTTGGTTGAAACAAAATTAGCGTGTCATCAACTTTGCATTTATTACAGAAGCATCTAATTTTACACATAGTGGCTACAAGTGAATTAAGCTCAAGGGAGAGCGATAAATGAGCCAGCGAACGCTTAAAAAAGTAACCAAAAGCGGTCGTTCATGAGCGAAATCCAAGTCATGGAATAAGCCACTGTAACATTCGTCAGACTGTCTAGGGCAGTGTTTTTCAACCTTTTTTGAGCCAAGGCACATTTCTTACATTAAAAAAATCCCGAGTCACACCACCAACCAAAGGTTTTACAAAATGACACATTTAGTCTCTCAATTCATGAATCTATTTATCTGAGAGAGGGACTTTGGCTACTTCTTTAACTGTGTCAGGGCAAGCATCTTATTTACAATAGCTTTTGCAGGTAATATTAATGTCTCTGCCACAGTTGATGGCTTTTTGATTTGGCTACGAGTTCAGAGCTCTCACAGACACCGTTGTAGTTTTTCTCATAAAAGTTGCCTTTTCGACCACCCATATTACGCTCTTCATCCGGGTTAGAATTTTGTCCAGGGCCCAGTTTGGAATTTTCATTTTTCCTTTTTTGAATATTTATCCATCGCTTTTGTGCGCCTACTTCTTGTCACATACACCTCTCATTAATTCGATTGTCTTAAATTAACAAGATCATAAGTGTGCTTTATTGCCACCCAGTTGGTGGGCAGCGCAGGTCAGTACATGGACAAGTATTTAATTACTCCGCCAGTCACTGCACTGAAAGCACAGTTGCACTACATGACAAATTATTTGCAGTATATGTATAATATTTTTTGGGACTAATTAAGTGAAATCTGATAATGTCCCATGGCACACCTGACGATCTGTCACGGCACACTAGTGTGCCACGGCACAGTGGTTGAAAATGACTGGTCTAGGGAAAACAAGTTTACTCGGAGGGAGAGATGGAGGAGGAAATGGTGTGTTATCTTCCTGAAGCAGTGATTTCTGAAGCATGTTTAGAAATTTACAGTAATGTCAAAAATGGGATTGTTTTCTTTTCTTATTGGCCCTGTTCATGTGAAAAGGAGAAGTACTTTGAATGCTAATGGAACTTCTTAATAAATGGGTAAATGGTAAATGGACTTGTACTTATATAGCGCTTTTCTAGTCTGTCTGACCACTCAAAGCGCTTTTACACACTACTCGTCGCATTCACCCATTCATACCCATTCACTCACTGATGGTAGAGGCTGCTAATGTAAGGGACCATCAGTATTAGATAATCTCATTCGTACACATTCACACACCTCCGAACAACAGAGGGAGCAATTTGGGGTTCAGTGTCTTGCTCAAGGACACTTCGGAGCTGGGATCGAACCGCCAACCTTCCGATTGATAGACGACCGACTCTACCCACTGAGCCACAGCCACCCATAATGTCCCTATCATACTTGCTTGGCGGTATCTGGGCGTCTCAGCAAAACGGAGAGATTTCCTCATAATTAATCTTGAAAAAATAACATGTACTGTATGTACAAATGAGGCAAATTTTACGTACGAATAATGGGAATTATACGTGCGCGTGAAGTGAGTTGTACGTACAAATGAAGTAAATTATACGTATGAATGAAGTGAATCATAAGTTTGAATGAAGCAAATTAAACCTGCAAATTCCACGTAGTACTAAAGCATATCATATGTAATCATTTTGTTCCCTCTTAAAGCTGGGGTTGGTAATCAGATTTAGATACACTTTTTGTCATACTGGTTAAAAAGCTGTGTGTGTGTGTGTGTGTATTTGTTTGTTTGTGTGTGTGTGTGTGTGTGTGTGTGTGTGTGTGTGTGTGTGTGTGTGTGGTTAGCAGGTACATCTTTGTAAACGTGTTATTGTCTGCGAGGGAGACGGAGGCAGGAGGAGATATAGTAAGACGCAGCATGTTCACCAGTTTTAGAGCTGTGAAAGGAGCACAAGGTATATTCAAACACACTTTATAATATCACCCATTCACTCGTACACGCATCAGAGCACCAACACACACACACCTCCTCACACACACACACACACACTACCCTTTCTTTGCACACTTGCTACATCCTTGACAGACATTACAACAAATTCACACACACTTTTCTGCCCGTAACTACCCACATTCAAGCTCTGACAGAAAGCTAAAGATGCTTGTGCCTGGCCAGCACACACACACACACACACACACACACACACACACACACACACACACACACACACACACACACACAGGCAGTGAATGGAGTGTGTGGGTAGTGACAGGAGCGCTGGAGCACACTGGGACAAGGCGGAGGAAAGAGAAGAGGTGTGTTCCAAAAGCCAATGAGAGCTGACAAGTCTCCCCACAGGCTTTCAACAACCCCGACCAAACCCAACACAGCAGTCTGCGTTCAGAGAGTGTGTGTAAAAATATCCGTTTGTGTGTGTGTGTGTGAGGCTGACAGAAAGAGAGGAGTGAAACTGGCAGCTAGACTCAGAGAGAAGATTGACAATATCCAAAAGATTTTTTTTTTAAAAAGAGCAATGGCACAAAGACAGCCTGTTGATATTTTCCTGTTGCATTAAATATCACAACACATGGGATTAGACGTCATAACATCCTGTTTTCTGATCATATTTATCATTGGCATTTTCAGCTGGAGCCATCTTTAAATTCAGAAATGATTCCTCCATCTGAGTTTTTTTATGGAAGTGGCAAAGTGGATTAGCAGGAAAACCAGGCATGTGTGTGATCTGTTAACTATTTATGTTTGCATAATAATGATGAGCATTTCAAGCCAAAATACTACCCGATAATCACTGGCATCTATTCGGCGATTATTCGTAATCAATCATAGAATCACGATGTTGTTGATCTGAGTCTTTAAGTCTGTTTTAAGTTGAGTCCAGCTCTCTGACAGCAGGTTTGAAACGTTAAGTTGGGACACACAACACTTGTTGCTCTGCAGGACTAGACAGTAAACACTGGACGTGATACCTGTCACATTGACGGTCCGTTTTTTGTGGCAGTCGCGTTAACCAGCACTGGGACGAGGTGCTGCTAGTAGCAGGCACTGACAACGTGTGTCTCGACCTTAATGACGTTGTTTCTGTGATGCAGCAGCGTGGCGTGTGTTTACATTTTACAGCCATGCTCAGTCTTTGCAATTTTCTGCAATGTTTTCTTCTTTTTTTGTTATTTAATGTAGTAAGCATTCTTCTTCTTCTTCTTTTTCTTGTGTTACTTAATGTCGTTAGCAAACAGCTTTAAAACGGCGCTATAGCCAACGTCTGGCAAGAGTACTGTATTAAAACCAGGCACCAATGAAAACAATGAACATTTTTGCTTTTAAAATTAGATAATATTCTATAACTCTTCAATTTTTAATAAGCAAATGAATATTAGAGCATTCGTAAATCATGTCCCATCCCTAATGTATAATCCTGTATATAAGTATTATCTTGTACTCATTATCTGGTGCTAACAAAGTTTTTACTATCACACAGTGTAACTTTTAGCACTACTGACTATTTCTGGCTAATGAAAAAAATACAATTAGCGACTGTAAAATTGCGTTAATTGGTTCGTATTTTATAAAATATCACAGTTAACTGGATTTTCATGCATTTAAGTTTTTTGTTTAAATATATTATTGGCATTTTCCTTAGTAGCCATATTCAACAAGTTTCCATTCTAAGCTTTTCCTGGAAGTTGTGAAGATTGCCTTTTTTTTTATCTTAGATGAATTATCTGGCTAGAATTAAGTTTATTAATCCTCAGTTTTTCTGAATGAATGAAAACAAAATTATCTTGGACATATGAGATTTTTCTAAATGAAAAAATTGCACTATGTAGCTTCACTTCTCAAAAACTGCATCCCCAATGCAAGAGTGCAACATCAACAAACTCATGCTGATACCAAACATTAACAATACCATGCTACTTAAAGACACAAGCATCCCCCAGTGCTTTAAACCAAATAATACTGGATTAAACTGAAGAGTCAGAGCAGGTTTGCCTCCTCAAGTGGCCTCGAATTAGAGCTTCCATTGGGACTTTGAGATACCAGTATGCTGTAATTTTTAAGTCAGTGAATACTGTAATCTGGAGCGATCTGGCACTGTTGTTTATTTAGAAACAAATGTAATTTAAGGTTCTGCTAATGAGTGAAGCTCAAACTCCACAGGGCACGGCTGCATCGCACTCTGGCTGTAACAGAACCAACAGAGCTTATCGCAGGCACTCTAGTTAATGCATGTGCTTCCAACACATGCACCGCTGTGTGTTTCAGAAGCGTCCCAGAAGCAGCTATATGCTCTGCTCCTCTAAAAATACACACTTTGTCTATTCTGAAAGAGATGTTCGACAGTCGTCTCAAGCTGCAGAGAAAAAACAGCCTGTGCAGGGTTCTGTTTACGACAACACTGCATCAACAACACAGCCTGTAATAAACCAAGGTCATTCGTAGAAGACCGAGAGCTCCTTCAAAGCAGATTGTGGACGTAGTCTCTGTGGTGTCGCCTATTGGTTTCTGAATTGAAGTTTGAAGCTTCCACTCAAACCTGACTTTCAATCAACTTTCAATCAGGCATAGAGGTGGAGTTGAGACAAACTTGTACCCTCTGTCAACCAAACCCAGCTCCCAATTATGCTTTTTTTTTTTTTCCCAACTCTTTGCTTTAATAAAATAAAAAGGATACGTTATTAAAAATGTTTAATTCACCCCCTGTACAGTGTATTAACAACTCTGCTATATACCAACAAGGCTTTTGTACCAGGTTGTGAACATGTTTGTTGAGGACACTGAGGTGTCCCTCATTTCCAATGTCGTCCAGATCACAGGCACATCAGAAACAACGAACAAACTTGCATAATCACAAAACAATAGATTCATTAAAACAGATACAATTTTGAGACACAGTAGTCTGAGAGGGAAAAGGTATCATCGTCTGTTGGAGGGTATTCCATGAGTAAGGGGAATCGATGGAGAATGCTGACCTACCGAGTTCAATGTAATCTCAAGGGGCTTTCAGAATGAGCCAATCAGAAGAACAAGGATCCATAATGCCCCTCAATGTAAGAGGGTAGCTTTCCAGTAAGGGCTTTAAAATAAAGACCAGAGTTTGTTTCCCCTCTGCTCAAGAGAAGGCCAACCAACCTTCTCATAAAGGACACAGTGATGAGTGTTGTATCTGTCACCAGTTATTCATCGGAGAGCAGAGTAGTATACACTACCAGTCAAAAGTTTGGAAACACCTTCTCATTCAAGGGTTTGTATTTATTTGAATTATTGTAAACACTGTAGATTAATACTGAAGACATCAAAACGAAAGAGAGAACATATATGGAATTACTTAATTCACAAAAAAGTGTTAAACAAAGCAGAATATGTTTTATATTTTAGATTCTGTAAAGTAGTCCCCTTTTTCCTTCATGACAGCTTTGCACACTCTTGGTATTCTCTCAGTCTGCTTCATGAAGTGGTCTCCTGGAATGGTTTCTAATTAACATGAGCCTTGTCAAGAGGTCATTTGTAGAATGACTTGCCTTCTTAATGTGTTTGAGACCATCAGTTGTGTTGTTCAGAGGTAGGGTTAGCACACAATGGATAGCTGTATTTGACTACTGTTGTAATCCAGATTATGGCAAAACCAGATTATTTCATAGTTTTGATGTCTTCAGTATTAATCTACAATGTTGAAAATAATTTAAATAAATTAAAAAAATTGAATGAGAAGATGTGTCCAAACTTTTGACTGGTAGTGTATATATACAACGAGTCTGCAGAGCCAGAGGCTGCAGTATCAGGACCACAATTCTGGGACTTGGTGTTGTTGCGACAGTTAAGCCTGATTTATATGTCTTGGTCAAATCGACGGCGTAGCCCAAGTTGTAGGTCTGCGTAGCTCCCGTCCGTACACAGAGGCCTACGCATGTAGCTGCCGCACACCTTACTACCCGTCAAATTGACGCGGACTGCAAGCCCTGTCATTGGTCAACTCGGCGGCATTGTATTTCCTGCTTTAACAACACTTCCTGGATCCCTGCACATTGGCCGTGTATTTCATCTCCACCAACGTCTACTCTCTATTCTTCCCTGTAATCAATGCTGTATGATAAACAGCAACATGTCTCAGCTCTAAATTAAAATCAAACAGAGAACGTAGCGGGGACTGAAACAGGCAACCCGACTCCCATCAGCCACTGCTGCTTTGGGGCGTTGCAGAAGTATAAACTAGCCTTTAGAATAAGGGTTACGGTAATACACTAAAATGATACATTGGATGCTGGAGTGTAGTCCTCTGGGATCTAGTGTACTAGGGGGTGCTGTTGCAAATAATGGTGTTAGAATTGAGGCCCCAGAATGTGTTCCTGAATGGGCAGCTTCCAGGTCTGCAGACACAAGCTACTCTTAAAACTGGACATCTTAACATGGGACCGAATCTGGGTTTCTTGGTTTTTGTAGCCAGCCTCAATTGGACACTTGAGGAAGCTTCCAGGTCTGCAGACACAAGCTACTCTTAAAACTGGCGCATCTTAACATGGGACCGAATCTGGGTTTCTTGGCTTTTGTAGCCAGCCTCAAGTGGACACTTGAGGAAGCTTCCAGGTCTGCAGACACAAGCTACTCTTAAAACTGGGCATCTTAACATGGGACCGAATCTGGGTTTCTTGGTTTTTGTAGCTAGCCTCAAGTGGACACTTGAGGAAGCTTCCAGGTCTGCAGACACAAGCTACTCTTAAAACTGGGCATCTTAACATGGGACCTAATCTGGGTTTCTTGGCTTTTGTAGCCAGCCTCAAGTGGACACTTGAGGAAGCTTCCAGGTCTGCAGACACAAGCTACTCTTAAAACTGGCGCATCTTAACATGGGACCGAATCTGGGTTTCTTGGCTTTTGTAGCCAGCCTCAAGTGGACACTTTAGGAAGCTTCCAGGTCTGCAGACACAAGCTACTCTTAAAACTGGGCATCTTAACATGGGACCGAATCCTGGTTTCTTGGCTTTTGTAGCCAGCCTCAAGTGGACACTTGAGGAAGCTTCAAGGTCTGCAGACACATGCTACTTGTAAACTGGGCATCTTAACATGGGACCTAATCTGGGTTTCTTGGTTTTTGTAGCCAGCCTCAAGTGGACACTTGAGGAAGCTTCCAGGTCTGCAGACACAAGCTACTCTTAAAACTGGGCATCTTAACATGGGACCTAATCTGGGTTTCTTGGCTTTTGTAGCCAGCCTCAAGTGGACACTTGAGGAAGCTTCCAGGTCTGCAGACACATACTACTCATAAAAATGGGGCATCTCAACATGGGACCTAATCTGGGTTTCTTGGCGTTTCTTCTCAAGTGGACATTTGAGGAACTGCAGTTTTTAGCAAGGCTTTTTTTGGGGGGCATTTTTTCAATCCCTTTTTCCCTTTTTTACAGGGAATAAAGAGCCACCACAGGTTCTTGGAACATGAAGACCTGCATACAACAAGAGGCGGCACATCTCGTGGGCATTAAGGTAGGAACCTCCTTGTTGGAAAGTACACTGAACAAGCCTTCTGAAGGTTGAAAATGATATTGTGGTACAAAGTTTAAACTTCCTCTAATTGCACTCTAAATAGGTAAACCAGTCGCTCTCCCTTTATGGTCATTTTTGAAGATAAGCACATGTTGCAGGTAATCATTTTGAGGACTCTGGCTTATGATGAAACACCATTCACTCGACAAGAGCGGTGTGACTTTTCTGCAAAAGTCTGGCACATCTCTAATAAGTGTTATTAGTGTTACCTCTTATTTTATTATCTATAATGAGTCATATGTTAGTGTTTAATTGGACAAACATACTGGACATTCAGGAGAGAAACACCCTTTAAAAAAAACAGTGAATTAATACGCCGTGTCCTTTGTTTGGATTTTCTGTCGTCAAGCTGAAATAATCACGAAGAAGTGTTTCTCACACAGCGTCAGTCATTTTCTCCAACACTGACTCCGACTTTGATCACAAACACTGTAATCATCTCTCAGCTGAATGGAGGAACACAGGCTCTGCTGCCATCCCATAACTAATTTACTGTAGATTACTATCAGCTGGAAAATGTGAGATACCGCACCGCGTATACAACCACCGCCACTCTGACTAATGAAGGTAATTCTCATTCACATGCTGACAATGATTGTGTCTGCTTTTCAATGGGTCGGGGACTCATTCAGATCATCACAACGGTACATTACAAGAGATAGAAAGAACTGCTACCAGGCAGATTATGACTCATTCAGACTCAGATTTGGGGGTCTTGGAGTCTGATGTTGATTAGCGAGTGCCTTGTTATTCTTGTCTTCCTTGTTATTCAAAATTGGCCGAAGGCAGTTGGTGGTTTTTGACTCACTGATTGAAGTATCTTCACCCATGAGTGCTCCGTCTTGGATTCACAGCAAACAGTTCAACACCACATAAATCAGGGATTTCCAATCCCGTCATTAGCATGCATGGCTGTGTGGAGTCTTAGCAGGCGCTCCAGTGGGAGGACACATTGGACTCTTTTCTTTTTGAAAGGAGAATCAAAACAAAGCATGTTGGCACGGGGAATCTTCCTGTGCAGAAGAAGGTTTACACATGCAGCTGAAAGTCTTCAAGGTAGTTTTGATGTGTATCCAGATCCTTTTCATGCCTCTGAATACACAGTGTATAAGAAATGGTCACAGCCAAATTGGTGTTTCCCATTACTCTGTTGACTACCTGTTTTGGGCTGTCGCCATCATTTTATTCCGATTTAATATCTTTATTTTTTCCCCCAAAAGAATAAAAAGTGCTCAATTGAAAGGATAAATAATAATGACCATAGCTACTGATGTTATTTTTACAAATGGCACTTTCTAACTTGTTTTAATTGACTTTGTTCTTATTAAATTCTCATTTCTTACTCCTATTGGGAGTTCCATTTTAGTACTGAGATCTTTGTTTGTCGTGTCTTGTTCTATGCTGTTTGTTGGTTGATGCAAAAAGGAGGCGGACTCACTGCAAACCAAATCTACCTGGGTACAAATAAAGTAACCTTGATAGCTACAAAAACTGCAAGGACAACAGCAACAATGACAAAGACAGAAAAAAAGGACAACTACAAAACTTGTTGAAACAACAACTTAACAACCTTTGTTTGAATAAGTTGTTAACTTGGGGTGCCTGTGTATTAAAGAGTTATATTAAGTAAAAATGATGACATCATCAGAGGGTGTAGGCAGGACTATGTAGTTTAAAAAAAAGGAGCAGGGGAATACCATAGACTGTAAATAAAAATGGACAGCGTTGCTCCGCCTCTTCCTGTGAAACGGTTCTGAAGCCAAAAAATCCCTCTCCTGGGTGCAGCCATTGTGCAGCCAGAGCCTGTGAAGCCACTGTAATAAGCTCCGCCCTACAGCGTGACATCACAAGACGCTGTGTGTCCTTTGAAGTTTCACTCTACGGCGGCTGTGAATCAAAGGAAACAGGAAGTAAAACCCCGTTTTTTAAACTCTAATAACTAACAAAAAAGAAACTTTTCAGGAAAAAGAGGCCTTGGACACAAAACAGTCAAATACTAACTACATATCACCACAGCATATGGATGTGAGAAACATTCGTACGACGTCTATTTATTTTTTAAATTTTGACTGCTCCCCCATTCAAATGAATAGGGAGACGGATTTTTTGACCTATACTGCAGCCAGCCACCAGGGGGCAGACACACTGCTGAAAGCTTCACCACCAGGATCGCATCCGGCTCGCTTGGGGAATACAAGTAATATTTTTAGAAGTAGGTAACAAATTTGTTGGAGAAAAGTTGCAAACTCGTGTTAAAAAAGTCCCAAATTCATGTGGACTATTAGCTCAACTTGCGTGTCTAATCGCGTGCACACAAGTTCCAACAAAGGCAAGGCTGGCTATGCTAATTGGCAAAGTGCTAAGTTGCTGGTGCAAGGGATAACTGGAATCAAGGGTTTACTCAACTTGTTAGATAATTCGACCTCACTCACTTCCCTCAATGCAAATATTTTGTTATTATTATATCTATTACCCCCCCCCCCCAAAAAAAAAAACGGTGGTGCTGAACAGTTGAGGGTAGTCGCACATCATTTTCCAGATGAATGAACCTCTGCCGGTCACATCTCCTTGCTGTTTGGCCATCGCCAATCAAGAATGATTTGCTGTAGGTCAGATTTGTCAACTCTTGAGAATAAGCAAATTAAGCTAGTAGCATGTTGAACATATCGGGACTTTGCATGATGTTTCTATCCATGTATACAACTCACTCCATTGGTGCGGCGCTATTCCCGCCATTCACGTCACCCAACAAGAACTTGAGTTGAATAGCGTCTTTACATTGACATGTAATTTGCTTGCCAGAGTGATTTCTGTCCAAAAAGTTAAATTAATGTAAAAAACAAAACAAAACAAAACAGAAAAACGGATTAGGAATGTCAAACTTCCGAACTCAAGTCTTTCAAACTGTAGCTCACTTCCTCGTTGAGGATGTCACTCCGTCTACATTTCTGTTTACAGTCTGTGTTTACCTCTGGCATTGAGTTCCTGCGCTCGGCTTCACCTTAAACACCCCAAACAGTCCCCTTCTTACACACTCCACCTGGCAAAGCGTCCTCTCCCTGATATCGAAGGTCTGCTTTAACTTTGAATAATTCATAGCAGTTGAAGCAACTGGCCTTATTGTTTAAAAGGTTTTAAAAGGCCTCATAATAACGGCGTGCAATGATGCATTAGAGCTCGTGCGCGCTAAGCTGAGATGTGCAGCTTTAAAACTGCAAACCTGTTCAGCTCCCTGGAGCTCTCCATCAGCCTCAGGCACCAAGGTCCTCCACTCACTCCCTAACCTATACACAGCTGAGGAGACAGATGCTGGAACAAACATCTGCACTCATGGGGCACGGTCTCCTGCAGAAAAGGCCAGCTCGGGGCAGGTGTTGTTGTGGTGGAGAAGAATTGCACAGATACATCAGGTGCTTTTCTACCTTGCTCAAAGTAATTGTAATGACCCTGGTGATGATATCAGGCAAATGAAGAAACAAAATGCACCTGCTGCAGTTCTGGTGATGCATATGTTGTTCAGAGGCTGCATACAGATGATGCTTTTAAAGGAACAATGCAGAAGATTCAGGGAAATATATTGGCAGATAGAAACACAATGATGAGATGATGTTTCTATGTAAGGATAATGTATAGTGAACAGATAGTTATGGGAAATAGAATCCCGACAGGGTGGACAAGACCTCGATGTAAAGCTATAACTCCCATAACTACCTGCTAACTATACAGTATCCTGCTTATAAGCCAGCTACTAACTTAAAATACAAACACGTTGGTAAAATAACTTTGATATTTTTATAACTTTTATTTATTTTTTGAAGTATGAATCCTCATAATATGTTTGTTTAACTTGGTTTTATGTCATCTTCTGACACGGTTATAATCCCCTCCATCCTAAAATCAATGGAGGTGCCTGGAGATATAATGTGGTATAAAAATAGCCTTTAATAATTCAACAGCAATGTTTTCCAAAACAAAAAAAAATCCCCTAAGTTAATACTTAAGATCATAAAAAAAAAAACCCACTGAGTCAGGATCACTACAGTCATGGCCAAAAGTTTTGAGAATGACACAACTATTAATTTTCACAAAGTCTGCTGTTTCAGTTTTTATAATGGCAATTTGCATATACTCCAGAATGTTATGAGGAGTGATCAGCTCAACTGTAATTAATTGCAAAGTCCCTCTTTGCCTTGAAAATGAACTTTACCACCAAAAACACATTTCCACTGCATTTCAGCCCTGCCACAAAAGGTCCAGCTAACAGAATTTCAATGACACACAGGTGTCACACACATTAACACAGGTGTGGGTGTTGATGAGGACAAGGCTGGCGATCAATCTGTCATGATTGAGTGACTGGACACTTTAAAAGGAAGATGGTGCAAGACACCATTGTTCCTCATCTGTTAGCCATGGTTACCTGCAAGGAAACACGTGCAGCCATCATTGCATTGCACAAAAAGGGCCTAACAGGGAAGTTTATAGCAGCGAGTAAGATTGCACCTCAGTCAACCGTCTATCTAACTTCAAGGAGAGAGGTTCAATTGTTGCCGAACAGGCTCCAGGGCGCCCAAGAAAGTCCAGCAAATGCCAGGACCGTCTCCTGAAGGTGTTACAGCTGCGGGATCGGGCCACCACCAGTGCAGAGCTTGCTCAGGATTGGCAGCAGGCTGGTGAGTGCATCTGCACGCACAGTGAGGCGAAGACTTTTGGAGGAAGGCCTGGTGTCAAGGAGGGCAGCAAAGAAGCCACTTCTCTCCAGTAAAAACATCAGGGACAGACTGATATTCTGCAGAAGGTACAGGGACTGGACTGCTGAGGACTGGGGTAAAGTCATTTTCTCTGATGAATCCCCTTTCTGATTGTTTGGGGCATCTGGAGGAAGGCTTGTTCGGAGAAGACGAGGTGAGCGCTACCATCCGTCCTGTCTCTTGCCAACAGTGAAGCATCCTGAGACTATTCATGTGTGGGGTTGCTTTTCGGTCAAGGGAGTGGGCTCTCTCACAATCTTGCCTAAAAACACAGCCATGAATAAAGAATGGTACCAGAACGTCCTCCGAGAGCAACTTCTCCCAACCATCCAAGGGCAGTTTGGTGATGAAGAATGCCTTTTCCAGCATCATGGAGCACCTTGCCATAAAGCAAAAGTCATAACAAAATGGCTCGGGGAACAAAACATTAAGATTTTGGGCCCTTGGTCAGGAAACTCCCCAGATCTTAATCCCATTGAGAACTTGTGGTCAATCCTCAAGAGGTGGGTGGACAATCAAAAACCCACAAATTCTGACAAACTCCAAGCATTGATTATGCAAGAATGGACTGCCATCAGTCAGGATTTGGTCCAGAAGTTGATTCACAGCATGCCAGGGAGAATTGCAGAGGTCTTGGAAAAAGAAGGGTCAACACTGCAAATATTGACTTATTGCATGAATTCTGTGTAATTCTCAATAAAAGCTTTTGATACTTATGAAATGCTTCTAATTGTATTTCATTATACCATAGAAACATCTGACAAAAACACCTAAAAACCCTGAAGCAGCAGACTTTGTGAAAATGTAATATTTGTGTCATTCTCAAAACTTTTGGCCATGACTGTACACCTCCATCGGCTGTACAGCTATCAGTCAAACTCCTTCTACTCAGCCATCGGAAAACAATGTGGGGAAGTGGCTGTTAACACCCCGAACACAAAGACCTGAAGATAAATCCTCCCAGGACACAGCAAAGATTTACTGCCGTAAAGAGAGATTTCCCTCCTCATTAAATCGATCCATTGTTGACTGTGAGAGAGGGACGGGGGACGGGGGACGGGGGGAGCAGAGCGCTCCTGTTTGTGTGCTTTTCTGTGCAGGTGTGTATGGATTGGCGAGGGGTGTGTGTATTTATGCTTCTGTGTGTGGCCAGGTGAGGAGGTACGCTACTGGGCTCAGGTGGGTCTTTCATTCTTCTTCTGCCAGTATAATTAAAAACGGCTGTTTCCACGAGGGCAAAAAAATCACTATCGTATTAAGAGAGAGGATGAAACAAACAATTAGCCCAACAATTCATTGGTGAGTCGATGAAAGGCTCTTTATTGCCCTCAATGAGTTAGGTTGTGTCCTTCAAAGAGCACTCAGAGAGATCTACTGACCCGGGCTCAAACTTTGAGAGGGAAGAGAAAGAAAGAGGAGAGAGAAGAGGAAGAATAGATGAAGAGGTAAATACAGGGACTAGAATTAGCTACAGTTTGCAGCTATTTAGCTTAGCTGAAAGGCTGAAAGCAGCTAGCATTGCTCTGCCTGAAAGTCAAACACATTCATTTGCATGAATATATTTTTATTTAATCCATATAGTAGTCACAATGTAAAATGAATAGTTGTGCTGTCATGGGGTTATTAGCGGGTCTATTTTTTTAACATGAAGCAGTGACTTTCTTTGAGCCTTCGCTACTTTGCCGTCAAGCTAACCGCTCTGCTCTCTGCCAAAAAAAACACCTGACATTTTTTCACTTCAGGTTTTGCTTGGCTTTTCTAAGCAAGACATATTTGATGTAATCAGTGTGCTAAAGAGGTACTGGTACAAATCTGGTTGGCCAACAGAATTATCAGACAAAGCAGTTCCCTCAAGATTCATTCATGTAGCTAAGCTAGCTAGCTGCTGCAGCCTTATTTTGACGGTTTGGATAATAATAGACTCAATCTTTTCAACAAGTGTAATCAAAAAGTAAATAAGGTCATTATACCAACACTTCAAACCCATGAAAATGTTTTATTTGTTGTGTATTTCTAGTAATATCAATGTGCGACTAATGACGATGCTAAATCCCAGATTGTTCCCAAAAAGATGGGATTTAGCATTAGCATGCTTAAAGGAAAGACTTCGCCAACTAAATTTAAGAACAAGAGTTCTACATCTTGAAAATTATAATTCATTAATTATTCATTTGTCTATTAGCAGTAATTATCTACTTGAATTACAAGATGTTTCAAATAGATTCTAACTTGTACGGTAGCCCTGGGAGGCCAGTGAGGAAAAAATGTGGTGTTCAATTTTATTCCTTAATCCATTTTATTTTTTGAATGTCTTATGTTTTGGAAAACCACTAATTGTCAGAGAAATTATCTGCAGAATAGATATGTGTAGATATTTTTACCATTTTTTACGTTTTTCTTTTATCTTGTAAAACAGACGAAAATTTTCATTTTCAGGTAAAAGTTTTTGTTGTAATTCTCCTTTTTGCCTAAGTGCTATTGAGGCCAAGTTTCTCAATGAGAATAATAATAATAATGCATTTTATTTAAAGGCGCCTTTCACAGCACTCAAGGTCACCGTACAGGGCAGAGTTTAGAAAACAACAATATAAAACTAGTCTGTTAAAATCAACAAGACATGATGCGGTGTAATCAATAAATAAAATGAGCAGGATGAGATGCAGTGCAGTAAATTTGACAGTTTTGAGATCTGATTTAAAAATGGAAAGAGAGGTATGGAGGAACAAGGTTATAGATGGATTTAAAGGTGAGGGTCAGAATCTTGAAATTGATGCGAGTTTTGACCTGCAACCAGTGAAGCTGCTGAAGGACGGGAGTGATGTGATTAATGGACGGGGATCTGGTGATGATGCGATCAGCGGAGTTCATGGATGGCTTTGAGAGGGAGACCAAAGAGGAGGGAGTTAAAATAATCAATGCGTGAAGTTACCAGGGTGTGAACGAGAACGGTGGTTGATGTTACGTAGATGGAAATACGGGGACTGAGTGACATTATTGATGTGAGATTGAAATGATAGTGTGCTGTTGAGGATGACACCCAGACTCTTAACCTGGGGGGAGGGAGAAACTGAGGAGTAAGTGAGAAACTGAGAACCATAAAAAACAACGAATACTCTAGTATTAAATCTTTGAAAAAAAAAGAAAAAAAAAATTTTTGTATACTACCAAAATAACATTTTTTCCTTTATGTTGAACAAATTAAAAGAAAATGTAACTCCAAAAAATGATCCTGTCTAAGCTTTATTCCAATGGCTCTAGAGCATAGACTGTAAATAAAAATGGACAGCGTTGCTCCGCCTCTTCCCGTTGTACGGTTCTGAAGCCAAAAAATCCTGCTCCTTGGCGCCACCATTGTGCAGCCAGAGCCTGTGAAGCCACTGTAACAAGCTCCGCCCTACAGCGTGACGTCACAAGACGCTGTGTGTCGTTTGAAGTTTCACTCCACGGCGGCTGTGAATCAAAGGAAACAGGAAGTAAAACCCCGTTTTTTAAACTCTAATAACTAATGAAAAAGAAACTTTTCAGGAAAAAGAGGCCTTTAACACAAAACAGTCAAATACTAATTACATATCACCACAGCATACGGATGTGAGAAACATTCGTACGACGTGTATTTATTTTTAAAAGTTTCACTGCAGACAGATTTTTTTACCTATCCTGCAGCCAGCCACCAGGGGGCAGACACTCTGCTGAAAGCTTCACCACCAGGGTCGCATCCGGCTCACTTGGGGAATACAAGTAATATCTTTAGAAGTAGGTAACAAATTTGTTGGAGAAAAGTTGCAAACTCATGTTAAAAAAAGTCCTATACTGCAGCCAGCCACCAGGGGGCAGACACTCTGCTGAAAGCTTCACCACCAGCCACCGTATCCGGCACGCTTGCTCTTGAGTCTTAGGAACAACGTCCATCAAACTTATAACATGGATTATATTTTTCCTGTTTGCTTTCTATTTGCCTCTCAGTGTTTTCTAGGAATTGTGAAGATTTTGAGTTGTTGGTCTGATAATGAATTAAAAAAAAAAAAAAGTTTATATTGTTCCCTGTATCTGTCACTAAAAGACGTTGTTGCAGGAATAATTGCTGGAGTCCATTTAATGTAAAGTGCTGCATTCTTCTGCTCTGAAGGACAATTAAACCCAACAAAACCGTAATTGCATAATAGGCCGAGGGCATTAAAATGCCGTAAAAACAACACTAAAACAACAGCTGCATTAAAGACAAGATTAAAATAACCATAAAAATGAGCGTAAACAGCATTAAGATATTTCTGCTGAATATTCTGTATGAGTGGGTAAAGTGAACATCCTGTTTCTGACCACCTCAGGGGTGATGAGTCTCCGAGGAACCTAATCTGCTCTCTGATGCTTTCCCAGCACTTTGGAGATGTGCTGCAAAAAAAAAAGAAGCCATGAACAGGGCGGGTGGAGCGCCCAGTGCTGCTTCCAGCGTTATCCAACACTTACAGTTGGAGGTGTGAAGCTCTGACTGTAGTTTTCTTACTGTAATGGTGTTTCATGCTGATTTAATGGAGCACAGCGTGGTGGTGGTCATTGATTTTCATAGCACACTTTGATGCTTCAGAGGTTCGGTTTTACTTTGGTGGATTAGAAAAAAGGAAAGAATGTAACGTCTCTGTTGAAGATTCAACAGATCAGAACGGATCTAACGAAGCAGGAGTGGGAACATCCGTGGATGGAGTTTCACAGAGGTAGACACATTTTTGAACCATCAAACAGATGATATTTTTGTACAGGAACTACGCAAAGGTTTCATAAGTTGAAAGTAAAATCTGAGGAAGCACAACTCAGATGAAAGATACTTTCATGCAGTTTATGGGTAACACTGTGGCTCAGACTAAAAGATGAGGAAAGAGGAAGTGGTGAACTGTTTTTGGTGGTTAGCCCAAGTCACGTCCTTGCCTTAAACCTTGCAGTGACCCCCAGGTTTTGAGCCAACTCAGCCACGGTTAGCTCAAAATCAAGCTCACAATTTGTTGGTTATCTCATAGAATCCTAGTTTCTATTTTATAAATTGGCAATGCTAAGTAATGCTAAGGTAAAAGCCAATACATCCATCCATCCATTATCATGACCGCTTATCCAGTTCAGGGTCGCGGGGGAATGGAGCCTATCCCAGCTGACTTCGGGCGGAAGGCAAGGTACACCCAGCACAGGTCGCCTACCTATCACAGGGCTAACATTGAAAGACAGGCAACCATTCACGCACACACTCACACCTAAGGGCAATTCAGTGTCACCAATTAACCTGGGAAGCATGTTTTTTGACCGTGGGAGGAAGCCGGAGTACCCGGAGGGAACCCATGCATGCACAGGGAGAACATGCAAACTCCACACAGAGAGGCACCTGCCTGACATGGGCGAGGCAACAGCGCTACCCACTGCACCACTGTGCAGCACCAAGCCAATACAGAAATGCTAAAAAAAACTGCAGTTCCTGGCACTGTTGGCCTAGCGGTTTAAGCGCACCCCACATACAGAGGCTATAATCCTTGTCGCAGTTGTCGCTGGCTCGACTCACGGCCTCTACCATTTGTTTCATGTGTTCCTACACTCTCTACTATCCACATTTCCTGTCTTTCTCCAGCTGTCCTATTCAATAAAGGGAAAAATGCCCAAAAAACACAACTTCAAAAAACAAAAATACTGCAGTTCCACAAGTGTCCACTTGAGGTTGGCTCCAAAAGTACTGAACACCTATTAACAACCATGTTAAAATTCATATTTTTACTTCAGAATAAAACATGATGACAGCCTGGTACAAAGAAACAGTCGGGGTTGAACTTCACCTGCAACGCACTCATTTTGAAGATGCTAATGCTGCAAGTTTTGTATAATTAGGCGTAATCAGAGTGTGGCTGACTTGACTGGCAGGCGGCACAATGTAGCTGTCAGGTCTGCCTCAATTCTGCCTATAAGCATGAATTTTGGTTGTGTCGGCATTTCCAATATGGCGCCTGCTATTGTTGGACTTCAGGGCTCAGTTTTGGAAACCAATGGGTGACTTCACTGAGACTCTGTCCAAGTTATGTGTAGTCTATGGGTAGATTAAGCGAAACAGTTAGCTAAAATGGATTGGACCTTTTTGTCAAATTTGGCAAACAAATCCTGTTGTTCACTTTGTTCTCTATTTTTTTTACGACTGACTCTTTGATTATTTCAGTATGTTCTGAGTGGTGCGATTGTTTTACAATCCAGATTTAGTCGTTAGTTTAGTATCATGGTTAGTTGATCACTGCAAAACTGGTGCTGGTAGCCTAGCGGTCTAACCGCCCCACATACAGAGGCTACAGTCCTCGTTGCAGGGGTCGCCAATTCGATTCCTGGCCGGTCGACCATTTCCTGCATGTCTTCCCCCTCTCACTACTCCCAACATTTCCTGTCTCTCTTCAGCTGTCCTCTCAAGTAAAGGAACAAGGCCAAAAATATAACTTAAAAAAAAAAACTTGTGCTTTACTAAGGTATTACATTTTTTAGAATCTGGCATTTAATAGGTCTCATTTGGTAGTTTGGAGCTCTATTTTGAACGTTAGGTTTGCAGCTTTCATAGGCATGTACCATTCGTCTTTTAGATTTGCAGTATGTATTGTTTCTCTAACTTCTTACACCTAAACTCAAAGGAACCATTGAGACAACATTACTGATGACATAGAAAGGTGACACTGTAATGTCCACGGAACCAAACCTCTGTTAGTTTCTGTTGGGGCCTGTTGGTTTCAGACTCTCAGAGAACAACATATCCTCTGAAATCTCATCTACGAAGTCAGAATATTAATATGTGGTGACTGATTATGGAGCACAAAAAGCTGCCAAATTCCGAAAGATTAAATTGGATTTTGAAATGTTGATTTGTAAAATGGTCAGCAAGAGTCCAGAAGCTAAAACTTGGTGGTGTATTTTGCACTTTTAGAAATGTTCCTCAGTTTGTTTTTTTTGGCTTTGCACCGTGAGATTTAATCCAATCTTTGAAGTTCCTGCTGGCTTCTCAGCGGACTCTGCATGGCTTTAAGTGTGTGGATAAATACAACTTTAATGGGGTGGGTGTAAGGGACAAAAGAGCAACAGAGGAAGTAAGAATGGTGGGTAGACGGCAGGAAGGTGAGAGACCACAAAAAAAGAAATAGATGAGACGAGAGAGCGGACGAATCAGTGGCAACTCATTCATCCTCAGTGGTCGATACACGGCTGGGTGAATAAGCGGGGAAAAAACAGGAGTGCAACCCGGGAGTCCCACACACCTGTGGGGGGGCTATTGATTGGTGCACCACAAGTCGCTCTCCGCGTGTGATTGGTCCTGCTGTGTTTGAGATACCCCGCTTACCTTGACACAAGTGTGAGTGGGTGTTCAAGCGTGTCTCCGTGTTCAGTTGCAAACACTTTTAAGGTGTTGTTAGGCCACGCTGTGTGTGAAGATAGCAGCCAGAGCTCGATAAGCACCCAGCAAAGGGGAGCGCCGCAGAGCAATTATACAGAATGACTCAAAGGCGAGACGGGGAGGAGGGGAGAGAGGAGGAAAACAGGAGGAAGGAAGTAGCATCAATAGAAAAAGAGAGGAGAGAGCATGAGATAAAGGTGAGTGAGATAGGGGAATAGAATAGAAAAGAGCTTTTGTTGTCCTTTCACTGAATACAATAAATTCATTATAAAATTAAATACTTGACGTCTAAGAGAGACAACATCCAGGCATCCACTGTCACATTGCTCATTTAAAGGTACAGGCACAATTATGTGTATTGCAAAGTATACAATAGAACATGTATGCTGCAAGGTAGGTGCTGTATAATGCATATTAGGCAAAAGATAACATATAATGAAGGGTAGATAATTTATATTACAGGGTAGATAATGTATAATGTGCGTTAGATAAAGTATAATGCACAATAGATATTTTATATTGCACAGTAGATAATGTTTATGTCATGGTAGATAGTGTATATTGCACCATAGATAATGTACAATGCACCGTAGATGATGTGTAATGCATGGTAGATAATGTTTAATGCATGGTAGATAATGCAGAGTAGATCATGTGTAATGCATGGTACAAAATGTATAATGCAAGGTAGATAATGCATAATGCACTGTAGATAATGCACAGTAGATAATGCATAATGCATGGTAGATAATGCATAATGCACCGTAGATAATGTATAATGTACTGTAGATAATGCACAGTGGATAATGTAAAATGCACCATAGATAATGTATATTGCACCATAGATAATGTATAATTCACTGTAGATAATGCACAGTAGATAATGTATAATTCATGGTAGATAATGTTTAATGCATGGAGGATGATGCAGAGTAGATAATGTGTAATGCACTGTAGATAATGTATAATGCACTGTAGATAATGTAAAATGCACCATAGATAATGTATATTGCACCATAGATAATGTATAATGCACTGTAGATAATGCATAGTAGATAATGTATAATGAACTGTAGATAATGTCTATTGCATGGTAGATAATGTATAATGCACAGTAGTTAATGTTTAATGCATCGTAGATAAGGTATAATGCAATGTAGATAATGCACAGTAGATAATGTATAATGCACCATAGATAATGGATAATGCACTGTAGATAATGTATAATGTATCGTAGATAATGTATAATGCACCGTAGATAATGACCAATGCACAGTAGATAATGTATAATGTATCGTAGATAATGTATAATGCACCGTAGATAATGTATAATGCACCATAGATAATGGATAATGCACTGTAGATAATGTATAATGTATCGTAGATAATGTATAATGCACCGTAGATAATGACCAATGCACAGTAGATAATGTATAATGTATCGTAGATAATGTATAATGCACCGTAGATAATGTATAATGCACCGTAGATAATGACCAATGCACAGTAGATAATGTATAATGCACCATAGATAATGTATAATGCACCGTAGATAATGTCTATTGCATGGTAAATAATGTATAATGCACTGTAGGTAATGTATAATGCACCATAGATAATGTATAATGCACCATAGATAATGTATAATGCACCGTAGATAATGTATAATGCACCATATATAATGTATAATGCACCGTAGATAATGTATAATGCACCGTAGATAATGTATAATGCACTGTAGATAATGCACAGTAGATAATGTATAATGCACCATAGATAATGTATAATGCACCGTAGATAATGTATAATGCACCATAGATAATGTATAATGCACCATAGATAATGTATAATGCACCATAGATAATGTATAATGCACTGTAGATAAAGTATAATGCACTATAGATAATGCACAATAGATTATGTAGAGTGCCTGGTATTGTATATTGAACAGTAGATAATGTTTATGGTACATGATGTGCATTGTACATTGCAAAAGCACTTTACACAGTTGGTAAGGCTTGGTATATACATACATTTTTACAGTATGCATATTGCACTGTTGATATTGCACAGGTGCATTTCCGCAATTTAGAATATTGTGAAAAAGTTGAATATTGGACTGTGCCATGTCATCTGCTGGTTTTTGTGCAATGGGTTTTATCAAGACCAAATTCAACATAGCGGACTACCAGCTTTCATCCACTGACAAGCTCTATGGAGATGAGAATTTTTCACCTGCCCACTGCGCCAAAACTACCACCAAGTTGTTTTACTCAACATGATAGCCTGACCTGGGCTTCAGTACCACCTCAGCAGTATGGGTTTGGAAGCTTATTGTACAGTGGAGCTCTGGCTCTGTGGAGGAGAGTGAATCTGAATCAGTAGCATCTGTCAGAGTGCCACAAGTCAAATCAAGGAGCCTGATAATGAAGGAAACCAAAGACAGTGAGAGAGCCATTAGTACATGGAATTAATGAATGAGAAGAGAAAAAGGGGAGGATGAAGAAGAGTAAAACAGAGAGAAAACATGTTTTACAAAGAGAACACAGATTAGTATTCATGCCGAGAAGACAACATCTTGCTCCCTCTGTGATCTCTGTCTCTTTTCACCTTGCCTCCCCTTCTTAGCCCTCCTTCTCCTCCCTCTTTTGTCTCCGGCTAATATCTCCAGTCTCCTTTTTTCTGCACTCTCTCCATCATACCCTCCCACCTTCTCCTCCCCTCTGTCAGTCCCCCTGATAGGAAGGTGAATCAGACCGTGAAGAAGGCGATGTGAAAAGGAGGAAAACTTGATGCTTATCTGTTGTTTCCCAAATTGAAACTGCCAAGTTCGCAAGAGTCTGGAGGTTGATTGACCCTCAGAGGAGGGTGTGAATATTTCATTAGTCATGAAACGTCCCATCAGGATCGGTGTTAAAGGGATAGTTCTAACAGGATCCTTTATGTAGTTTTAGATTGAAATGCTGTAGCTATTTCAGAAATCAATTATTCATGCTAACACGGGACTTCCACCAGATCAGTGTCCGGTCCGTCTCCAATCCGCTGCGGTCAGTAGCCGGACCGCCGGACAGCTGGAGTCATGTGACCGAGGTTTTCAAGAATTCTCCTCCTCCTCCTCTTCTCATCCATGTTGTCTTCTGGTCCTCTGAAAACCTCTGACCTGTTGACTCCAGGCCTGGCTCCGCTCATCATGACGGTTTGTTGTTGTAGTTAAGTGAAATACGATCTGGTGATAACACAGAGTGTTTTATTCTGAAAATTAACCGGATGTTTTCATTTTGTTTTGATGAAACCTGACTTCCTGTCCTGCTCCATCTGCTCTGTTGAGATTGATGCGTCGTGCTCCGGCATCCGGTTAAAATAGAAGTCTTGCATATCTGATCCAGAGGGCTCCAACCTGCCGGATCAGAGACTGAGCCGGAACGCAAAGGAGCAGATCCAGTGGAAGTTAACACAGCGTAGGATAGAAACCTATCAGATCCAGTGCCGTGACAGATCGGACATGGATCTGGTGAAATTTTTGCCAAAATGATGAGTTACAAAACCTTCAACTGCAAATTTGAAATATATGTATTTTAAAACTGTTACCAGGGCAGAAAATTAGAATAAAATACCTAATTTCAGCAATTTCCTTCTGCATATTGTCAAAGCGGGGATATTAATAACTGTTGGCCGCAAAGCGCCCTCACAGGAACATGTTTCAGATCAGTGCCCAAGAGTTAATTCATCCATAAAAGCCTTTTTTTTTCTCCACTTTGTCTGCCCAGTCTTTCCCGGTTTTGTTTGGAGTGTCTGCCAAGAAATGTTATTTTTCAACTTGTTATTCATGCAGAAGAAGTCTCCCACAAAACACGAGTTGCCTTGGAGTTCCTGTTAGTGTCTTTGAGCTACGGAGTGCATCTTCAAGGCCCCCCCGAAGACGCTTAAAAGGAAGGAAGCGGCGCTGTTTTTAGAAGTATTTCTTAAAAGATTCTCATCCTGTTGATGTAAGCTTTTGCAAAGGATGGATTTTCACACAATCCCTGCAAGGACAAATTGGTTCAATACCCACGGGGGACAGCCGGTGTTAATGTATGCAGTGATTGGTCCTGGAAGGTTCTGGATAAGGAACTTGTTTTTTTAGCTAGAAGACTTGTAAAGGTACCAGAAACTTCATCACGTTCAGCTCTTCTCTTTCCTCTTTCGCTGCTTTTCAGCTCTCCTAAAGAAACTCATTCGTATTTGTTTCGGCGTCGACTCTCCCGTCTCTCTGAGCCATTTGTTTTGACTTCATTTGCTCTCCGTGCATTTGGCAGCACATTTTCATTCCCTGCATTTTCTGTCTCCATTCGCCCAATTCAGTCCCTCATCTCGCTCGGCTCCTCTGTCCTTGTTTCACCCTCGTGCTCCCGCTCCAGGTTGTGTTCTTGCATTTAGCTGTGTCCCTGAGTTCAGACTGCTAATTTGTGTGTTTATTTTCAACCAAAAGCTGAAAGCTGTCAAACCTTGAAGTTGAAAAAGGAATATACACATTCAGAAACCCACGCTGTGCACATGAACATTCAAATATACCCTAAAATACAAAAAGTCATACCTTGGCACATGAGAAAATTTCTATACCGCAACTGAAAAGCAGTTAATGAACAAAATTTAAAGACAGTTGTGACTTTGATGGATCAAAAACATTCAACCCCTCAGAATCTTGAAGTATTAATACCCTTGCTTTTAGGGAGACTTCCACTTTCTCTGAACTTTGAAACAAAGTTCAAGTTCTTTGATACAACAACAACAAGTTGCTACTTGAACTTCAAGGAATCCACTATCTAAGAGGACCGGTGCCACCTCTTAAAGAGACCTTAGAAGTATCTGCATATTATTTTCACTGGAGGCCTGCAGCTGTGTCTGTGTTGGTAAGAAGTAAGAGTGGAATGAGTTAGGATGAATATATTCTAATATCGTCACACGTCTCAGGACGAAAGACTTTGAACCATTAGTTCTGATTAGAGAGGTAGGTTTAGAGTGCTGCTGAGAGACTGGAGGGGAAGCGGCGGAGAGGCTTGTTCTCATGCTGTGAGCTCTGTCTTGTTGCTTGCTAAACATTTAAATGTTGAAAGCAGGTTAGCTCAGCTTAGCTTAGCACTGCTCCTCCATTCAAATGAATGGGGGAGACAGATTTTTTTTTTACCTATACTGCAGCCAGCCACCAGGGGGAAGTCACACTGCTGAAAAGCCTCACCACCATAGACTGTAAAAAATATGGACGTAGTATACGTGACGTCACCCATCTGTTTCTGAAGAGCTGTTTTGAGACCAATCGGCTGCGGCAGCCACATTGCTTCTGTCAAGCCAGTGTGACGTAAAGAGGCGGGCTTTGAGCCTCCTAGCCAACAGCTGCAGTGTTCCCACAGGCAGCTGTGCCTCTCATTGGAAGACTGGTAATCTCAATATCTTGGAAATTGCCGAATTAGAAAAAAATTCACCCCCCTCACAGTGAGAGGACATCGAGAAATTAGCTATTCAGACTACACTCATCTTTTGTACCAGGCTATAAACATGTTTATTAATGCTGCAAAGATCGTCTTTTTCCCATTCAGGTGTATGTGACTTCCGGTACTTCTGGAGCCAGCCTCAAGTGGATCCTCGCTGAACTGCAGCTTTTAACACTTCCGCATTGACTCATATTTTTAGACCGGAGGTTGCCGCTTGGTCACCACCAGCCACCGGAACCTCTCCCTTGGTATGAAGATACAAACAAAAAAAACAACAACTAACAATCAGACATTGAAGAACCCAGATAAACAAACAAAACATGAACAAACAAAAACAAAAAAGGACAACGAACACAAACAAACGAACAAACACGTAAAAACACGAACAAATAGGCACGAACACCAACAAAGAAACAGACACGAATAAACAAACAAAATCGAATGAACAAGCTAATGAACACAAACAAACAAACATGTATGAACAAACAAAAACAACAAAAAACAACAAACCCAAATAAACAAACACGAACAAACGGCCAAAAAGAACAAAGTAATGAACACGAACAAACGAATGTACATGAACAAACTAATGAACACAAACAAACGTGTATGAACAAACAAAAACAAACAAAAAACAACTAACAAACAGATTGAAGAACCCAAATAAACAAACAAACATGAACCAACTAACAAACACAAACAAACTAATGAACACAAACGAACAAACGTACATAAACAAACAAAAGCGAACAAACAAACGTGTATTAACGAACAAAAACAAAAAAAACAACGAACAAACAGATTGAAGAATGCAAATTAATGAACAAACATGAACCAACTAACAAACACGAACAAATGGACAAAGAAGAACGAACAAACTAATGAAGAGAAACGAACAAACGTACATGAACAAACAAAAACGAAAAAAACATGAAGAGACACGAACGAATACAAATAAGCCAACAAACACGAACAAACACGAACAAATAAGCAAAGATGAAAAAAAACACGTACAAATTACGAACGGACTAACAGCTATTTATACCAGGTTGAAAATTCAATCATAAAAGCAAATGTTGTGATTTTTAAAATGTCTATGTGCTGCAGTCTTTTTTGGGGGTTGGCAAAGTCACCTTGAATTGCAACTGTCTTCTATGGATCTACAGTAAAGCTTAGCTCTCAGAATCAAACGTATGCTAATATTTAGTGGCCCTGAAGATGTTTCTTTAAATATTTGTTGTTATTTGCTGAAATGTTTTTCAGTTCTGTGAAATATTTTGTTTCTGAAATAATTTTTGTTTCCTGAGTATATATTTTTTGCATTTAAAGAAATTATTTAACGTTGAGTGTAACGCTTTTGGATTAGATTGGTACAGGTAACTCTGTGATGTATTCCACCATTAGCCGTCCTTTTGTCCCTTATTTTCAGTCCGCCTTATAAAGCCCAGCACCAAATCAACATTTCATGCTGCATGGATGTTCCATTCACCTCAGTCAACCTGCAGGTCTGCCAGCTATTCTGTTTATCTGCCTGTTGTTGCCTCACACCTGTCCTCCTTTTCGGCATTATTCCCTGCCCACCTTTTGAGCCTGTTATGTCTGGCAGTCAGCTCATATGTCCAGGGTCCCCAAAGCCAAGCCTTTCCCTGGATTTCCCCAAACCTCAGAGCACAGTTATCATGCAGCCACACTGTCACCACCTCTGCTTTTAAAATGTAAATATATTCTTAATGGTGTTGTGTTTTCATCTTAATGCTATATTAGTGATTTCCCCCTGTCTTCTGAGAATGATCAAGCCTTGAAGGTGGTGGCTAATCTTCTGGAGCTCCCAGTGAAGCCAGTTTAAATGCAGATGGGGCCAAGTCTGCCACGTAATTTAGCTAACTTTGAGGGACTCAGAGTCAGCAGTTTACTTTGCCATCAAAGAGCAGGTTTGTGGATCAGCTGTTTGGGTCTGGAGGCTTCAAAGAGACAAAAATAAGAATTAGGCTCAGTGGGTCAGAGGAAAAAGGGAGAAACTTCTATGCTAACTGGAGAGCAGAGTGATCCCAAGTTGTGTGGTGGTGCATGTGGGTTAAGTGTGCTCGACCTGGAGGACCACTTGTTTTCATGAGTAGGACTCTGGAACCGGTTTTCTGCGCCGGGAGCCAGACTTGCAGTCGTAACATGAAAAACCAGTTCTCATTTGAGCGCCGGCTCCAAACCAGCCCTGAAACTGCCTCAGTCGAAAAGGGGTATATGTGGTTCCCGGTACTACCAGAACCAGCCTCAAGTGGACACTCGAGGAACTGCAGTTTATAACACTTCCGCATTGGTTTCAATTCTCCCGGCCGGAGGTTGCCGCTTGGTCAACACCCACCGGTTGCTTTTTCGGAACGCAGCACGGAGCAGGACTGCTGGACAGCTGGAGTCATGTGACCGAGGTTATCCAGGAGCGTGCCTATGTTCCCACGCTTCCTTTTTCATAAGTTTGTGTCAGATTTTATCCTCCTATCTCACAATTTGGTAGCCAATTAAACCCAACCTGTTATCCAGTAGCAATGGACTACATATGGAATGTAGCTTTTAGCTAAATCTGGTCCGCCCGTCTCTTTGTTCACTGCACTCTGTAAATATACATGTAGATATACAATGCAACAATTCTCAAGCAGAATTCCATATTTCTATTTTTTGTATTATTTAACTTCTATTTTACAATGTAAAACTACCTCTGCAACTCACCACTGCACTTTATCATATTATTTTAGCCTGTACATATTAGTCAAGCTATTTGTTGTTTCTTTGTATTTATAGCTAAGGTTATTGTTATTATATTTCATTTTATTTTTTATTGTAGTTCTTATTCTTATTCCTATTCTTATGCCTTGTACAAAGAGAGCACAGTTTACCAAAGTCAAATTCCTTGTGTGTTCAAGCATACTTGGCGAATAAAGCTGATTCTGATTCTGATTCTGATTCTAACATTTAACCCTTTTAAGACCTAGACAGCTGGCGGCGGCTACTTGTTCTTAAATGTTTGATAACTTTTGAACCGCTAATCCTATCAACAAGCTTTAAAAGCTCAGCTACAGTGGACATTCTCAGCTATTCATTGACACCACATTTGTCTCATTCAGCATATTCAAATTAAATTCAGGAGAGTCTGGCGCCCCTAAAAATGGTCTGGGTCTTTAAGGGTTAAAGAAAGTGCACATTGTCCTTTTAAAGGTGACGTATCATGCAAAATGGACTTTTTAATGGTTCTCTACCTGAAATATGTGTCCCTGGCATGTCTACAGACCCCCCGAGAACGAAAAAAATCCATTCTGCCCCTGTTCTGATTTCTACACCTTTCTGTAAATGTGTGTGAAACGAGCCGTTTCAGACTTCAGTGTTTTTGTTACGTAACAACAATATCCGGTCTGTCACGGAGTCAGAGCTCGGAGCTTGTTCAGCCCATAGACTGTATAAAATAATACTGAATCCCTCCTCCGTTTTTCATTACCTGCACACATGTGTGCTAACAAGGAGCTTAGGAGGGAGGCATGCTAGTTGTAGGCTGTCTTAATAAACACAAAGGTCGGTTTTACTCCCCACGTCTGCAGATTCGAAGATCTAGTGGATGATTTCTATTTTCCATGGAAAAGTGCTAGCGCTAGTTAGCATAGCTACATGTCGTAGCTGTAGCTATAGCTGTAGCTGTGTACCAAGACATACGCCTACATACTGACAAATAAAACAACAAGAAACACAAAATCTGTGACCAATCCTTCAGAAAGGTCCCGCTGCCTTTCTGGCAGAGGTCGGTTTTACTCCCCACGTCTGCAGATTTGAAGATCTAGTGGATGATTTTTATTTTTCATGGATAAGTGCTTGCGCTAGTTAGCATAGCCACATAGCTACATGTTCGTAGTTGTGTACCAAGACACACGTCGACATACTGACAAATAAAACAACAAGAAACACTAAATCTGTGACCAATCCTTCAGAAAGGTCCTGCTACAGGCGCCTCTCCGTCAGGATCAGATTCTGGATCAGATTCAGAGGGTTGAAGTAACGCTATCTGTGAACAGCCGTGTATATTCAGCCAACATGTAAACATTAGATCAACGTGCTGGACAGCCGAGGCCACATCCACTTCCTGAGGGGGCGTGGTCAGAGAGAAAACAGAGTGTTCTGAGGAGGACTGAAGAAGAGGGTTTTTCAGGCAGACCAAAATCTGATTTCAAAGTGTTTTTTTGAGCATAAACTTTAAAGACATGTTTTGGGGACCTCTTACACCAATATATATTGATGAAAAATGCGTGACATGTCACCTTTAAATAAACAAACTGAACTAAGTAGCACAGAGGCCTCGCGTTGATTAGCTTAAAGTATAATTACTCATTCATTCATTTACTATAAAGTGCTTCCAAAAAATCATGTTGGAGGATAGGACTTAAATTGAAGGGTAATGTAGGAACACAAGGCCTAATTTTGAAAATGTCCTAGAAATGTGGGAACATAGGGATGACCCCGGTTTTCCTGCTGTAATCACTGAATCAAGGATTCTCCTCCTCCTCCTCTCCTGATCCATGTTGTCTTTATGGTCCTCTGAAAACCTCTGACTTGTTGACTCTCTGTTCATGACTTGACATAGAGTACGGTCTAGACCTGTTCTGTTTGTAAAAGCGTCTTCAGATAACGTTTGTTGTGATTTGGCGCTATACAAATAAAGATTGATTGATTGTGGTCGTCTCTTCTCAGACTGAAACCCGCCCTGAAACAAGAACAAGAGAAACATGGTTTCGGTGAATGATCCGTCTGTAGAGGTCGAACCTGAGAGAAATAATTGTTGGTAGATTAGGCCGAGTGTTAATGATTCCCGAGAGGAGAAGGAGACCTACACACATAACTGCGTCTTCCTGATAATGTTCGGCATTTGGCGTTTGAGCTCACGTCAAACTGCGATGGGAAAATGCATCCCACAAACGCATCTTGGTCACGTTTTCCTCCTTTTTGCATCTCGTCTGACACAAACAGCATTTTGTTGTTCTGAAAAATCCTCGCCCTCATCGCTCGCTCGGCTGTGGTGTTGTTTACCTGTGTGCTTCAGGGAAACTCCTCGCCCACCAGAGTGTGATTTTGTCAAAGCAACTGCTGTGGCTGAGCTGAACTGCCTAGTCCTCTGATGCTACCAAAAGCACACACACACACACACACACACACACACACACACACACACACACACACACACACACACACACACAACACACTCGCAGAACAGCGGTGGAGTTTTTACTTGAATGGAGACTCTGTCGGGAGAGATTACGCGTAAGGAAACTGGGGCAGTTGCTTTCGGTCAAGGCTTACGTCGGGGGCAGGATGACCCCGGCTGTGGTTTTATTCGAAGCTTCTTGTGTGGCACACAAACACACTCGGCACACAGCTCCCCTAGCATCATTTGCACTACTCTATATTCCACCCACTGGCTCTGCACGTGGATTAGTTGCTTTCTGTACGACAGAGAGAGAGAGAGAGGGAAGCAGATAAAGGAGGAGGGTTTTTCAGTGATTGAGGAGAAGCAGGGAGAGGGAGGCTGAGAAACACTCCACTTTTTCACAATGACAAACCGACTTATTGTTCAATCCACTCAGCTTGAAGATACAGTCACACACACACACACACACACACACATGAGATGAAATCTAACATAGGATGAAGTGAAAAACCATTCCTGGAAATCTCTGCCTCCTTTTGACCTTGCAGCTGAATCAGACTGGCACGTAATCTCGTCTTCAAAATCAGTGATCCAATCCTAACGCATGACGAATACCAATCACATCTGTCTCCTAAACCACGTCCTTGAGAATACCCGGCGTCGTATAGAAATGTGATTTCATTCCCCCTTGTGCTAAAGGTTACTGAGGAGATCCCTGGAGAGAGAGAGATGCTCCTCTAAGTCTGGTCACTTGGATAATTGAAGTTTTCATCCCGGAGGATTTCTAAGGACTCCCCCGAAATCAGCCAAAATAACCTCAATTTCCTCCCCGGTGCCGAGGAATCATGAGTTTAATTTAATTCAGCACCCTCTATATTCTGTAATGATGAGTCACACAATAACAGGGAGTATGCTGCACAGATATTCCACCTCTGAGGTCTCATTAATCATTGTCATGTTCCCCAGACACAAGTCACGAATATCTCCAACAGGCTTTTATAAAAGTATAAAAGCTTCTTTTAGTTTTCAATACTTCAGTTTTGTGATTTTTTTTTTTTAGTGCTTTAATGTTAAAATAGAGATATAATCAAACAATTTCATTGACTAATTAAAAGTTTCAAAAAAATTAATACTAATGTGATTCAATGTTAATGACTCTGTGACATTGGACTACCTCAAGATCCGTGTCTGGTCCTTTCCAACACCCACTGGTTGCATTTATTATTTTATTATGCTAATGGCTGTGCAAGACTGTACTTCGAAACAGCATTGCTAGCATGCTAACACAGGTTTTCCACCAGATCCGTGACCGTTCCGTCTCCGTGCTCTCTCGTCCGTCAACACCCACCGATTGCGTTTTCAGAACGTAGCAGGGAGCAGGACCGCCGGACAACTGGAGTCATGTGACCGAGATTTTCCCACGGTAATCACTGAATCCAGGATTCTCCTCCTCCTCCTCTCCTCATCCATGTTGTCTTTCTGGTCCTCTGAAAACCTCTGACCTGTTGACTCCAGGCCTGGCTCCGCTCATCATGACTTTGGTTTGTTGTTGTAGTTAAGTGAAATACGATCTGGTGATAACACAGAGTGTTTTATTCTGAAAATTAACCGGATGTTTTCATTTTGTTTTGGTGAAACCTGACTTCCTGTCCCGCTCCATCTGCTCTGTTGAGATTGATGCGTCTTGCTCCGGCATCCGGTTAAAATAGAAGTCTTGCGTATGTGATCCAGAGGGCTCCAACCTGCCAGATCAGAGACGCAGCTGGTAAGCAACGGAGTGGATCCAGTGGAAGTTAACACATTGACTAGAATAGAAACCTATCAGATCAGGTGCCGTGATGGATCGGAGATGGACCGGACATCGATCTGGTGGAATTTGGCCTTAAGACCCTAGTTCAGGGGTCAGTAACCTGCAGCTCTTTCAATCTCATGCTGTGGCTCCCTGTGGCTTTGGAAAATAAATGATGAGTAATCAATTGAAGTGTATTTTATTTTTGTTCGTTAGTTTTTTAAAATTGTAATTCTAAATTTGAAGATAATCGTGAACCTTAAAAACCTTTTCCGCCAGATCCATGACCGTTCCGTCTCCGATTCTGTTTTCAGAATGCAGAACGAAACAGGACCGCCGAACAGCTGGAGTCATGTGACCGAGGTTCTCCCACGGTAATCACTGAATCAAGGATTCTCCTCCTCCCCTCCTCATCCATGTTGTCTTTCTGGTCTTCTGAAAACCTCTGACCTGTTGACAGGAGTGTTTTATTCTGAAAATTTGTTTTGGTGAAACCTGACTTCCTGTCCCACTCCATCTGCTCTGTTGAGATTGATGCGTCGTGCTCTGGCATCCGGCAAAAATAGAAGTCTTGCGAATCTGATCCGCAAGGCTCTGACCTGCTGGATCAGAGACGGAGAAGGAATGCAACGGATCCAGTGGAAGTTATCACATTGACTAGAATAGAAACTTCAGATCTGGTACAGTGAAAGATTGAACATGGATTTGATTGAATTTACCTGTTAGAATCAAACATGCTGCTCTAGCGACCTCCTGGTGATAAGGAGCTACTGGACTCCAGCGGCAATAGCTACTACTACTCGTCTCATCACTATCACCGCTCCCTCTCTCTCCTATTCCCCTCTATCCATCTTTCCAGACCCAACTCGGTCTCAGCAGATGTGTGTCTAACATGAGTCTGGTCCTGCTGGAGGTTTCTGCCTGTTAAAGGAAGTTTGTCCTTGCTGCTGTAACTTGCTAAATACTGCAAAGTGCTCTGCTCATGGTGGATTAAGATGAGATCAGACTGAGTCCTGCCTGTAAGATGTCTGAGTCTAATCCTGTCTTGGTGTTTGGTCTCTGTTCATAATTTGACATAGAGTGGATAGACCTGCTCTGTTTGTAAAAGCGTCTTCAGATAACGTTTGTTGTGATTTGGCGCTATACAAATAAAGATTGATTGATTGTGGTACAAGTCCAGAATGTGATTAATAATCGTCTCTTCTCAGACTAAAACCCGCCCTGAAACAAGAACAAGAGAAACATGGTTTCAGTGAATGATCCGTCTGTAGAGGTCGAACCTGAGAGAAATAATTGTTGGCAGATTAGGCCGAGTGTTAATGATTCCCGAGAGGAGACCTGTTATAATTCCTGAAGAATTGGAAACAAAGGCTGCTTACACTGATAATCTCTGTTGCCTGAAAAGAAGGTAATTTGTCTTTGTCCCAGACACGGCGGCGACCATTATTAGCACAGAGACAGATGGAGGTACTTGAATTCTCTGCACACCGCGCCGTAGGAACACAGACTTCACATTGAAATTCAGTGTCACATTTGATGATGGAGGCACCTTGCAGAGGATTCACCTTGTGCCTGGAGGAGAGGAGAGGATGCAGTAAATACAGAGGCCTCCATTAGACAATGAATCACACCCCGTCATTAAGGATAACAAGCTCTCTTAAACTCTTGATTGTTATGAAAAGGAAATGAGCCATAATTTGTTTCTGTGCTCATCTGAGCTTTGCTCTCACCCTCTTTTCTTGTTTGTTTATGTTCCTTTTTGTTCCTTTTTGTTGGTGGAGGACAAAAGTCAGTGCTGTTTGGAAATGAGAGAAGAAAACAAAGATTACACCAGACTGATTTCATAGAGGAGAGAGCGACAAGTTAAAGATGGTACACTCAGTGTGTTTTGAGCATAGACTATAAATAATGGACGTAGTATCAGTCACCCATCTTTTCCTGAGTGCTGTTTTGAAGCCAATCATCGGTGGCAGCCATATTGGAAATGCTGAACTCAACCTAACTTAGTATGACGAAAAGAGGCGGGGTTTGAGCCTCCTAGCCGACAGCTATGTGTTCCCGCCTGTCAATCAAGCCAGTCATGTCCTTATTTGGGCAAAACTCGTAATCTTAATATCTTCTGAACTGTCACGTTAGAAAAAAAATCACCCCAGTGCAGTGTGTGCCGATAGAGAGATTAGCTACGTCTTTTTAACCAGGCTGTAAAAATGTTTATTAATGCTACAAAGATCGTCTTCTTTGAGTCTTTGGGTGTGTATGTGGTTTCCAGTGTTTCTGCAGCCAGCCTCAAGTGGATGCTCCATGAACTGCTGTTTATAACACTTCTGCATGGGCTTCAAATTTAAGACCAGAGGTTGCTGCTTGGGCTATAGCCTCAACGCCACGTCTTTAAGTCATACTAGATTAGGTTGAATGAGCATTTCAAATATGGCGACCTCCAACAGTAGGGTTCAAAACTCTGCTTCTGGAACAAATTGGTGACGTCACGGAGAGTACGTCCATTTACTAAACTGTCTAAAGGTGTATTTCGACCAAGAGTTCTGAAGTCTTTTAGCCCCCAGAACTACTTTACCCAGATCTAAAAGGTTCCTGTGCCCCCATTGTTGTCTGCGTTTCGGCCGCAGCCTGAAGTCCTGGGTAGATTGTGCAAATCAGGCCAGTGACGCATGAAGGAGAAAAAAAAAGTAAATTCACTACACCACCAGACCAGTAGAGGGCAGTAAAACAAAGACGAATACCATTCATCACAGATGACACCATAGAAGCAGACGGACAGGAAGGTATCATTTTAAGCAACACAACAGTTAGCATGTTAGCATGAAGAGACTCAGCTGGTCTGTTTTAGATGGTGCTATATTTCATCACAGATGGATTCACTGAATCAACACGTGAGAGGAGATAAGCGCGAGTAGCAAAGACGTTTCAACACGGCTTTAAAATCCTTTTGAACTCAAAAAGCTGCGGCAGAGATCGGCCGGTGTTCTGGTTTAAACAGCGACCCTGTTAACTGGAGACTCTCAGCCGGATGCATCCCTCATAAACGTCTTTAGACGATCATTAAATATCTGATGAGGATATTGAATCTTAAAACTCCCTCTGTGTTTCAACAACTGTGTAAACTCCACAAACACTGACACATTCAGCTGAAGGTCTCCAGTTTACAGGGCCACTTTTAAAAAAGGGAGATTATCTACCCCTGAACTAAACTTAGACCCTAGTTCCACCGGTCGAAACGCAAGCTTAGCCCCTGCTCTTTCCCAGAAGAAACCCTGTAGCTTTTTTGAATACGGCCACATTTTCAATGGACTGCAAAGACACGTCAACAAATGCAATATCCCTTGCACCACCATCATTAGAAAATATTTACTTACATACTTTTAATATTCTTTTAATGTTTTGAAATAATTTCCTGAGATAGTGTTTGTAGTTTTATACTCCATACCTTCCTTTTCATGTGTGACATAGTAAGACGAGTCAAAATGAGTGTGATAACACCTGTTGTTGATTTATCACACACTCTCTCTCTCATCATTATACCTCCTCATTATTCAGGGGTGTATCCTTAATTCAACCACAGCAGATTTCATGGACCATCGCCAATGATCGCTCTGAAAGCCTGGGGTCTCAGGATGTGGCAAAGCAACTTAGTTGAGTCATTCTTTATCGATCTGCTCTCACATCAGTCTCTGCACATAACTTTTTGGTATAAGTTTGCGCTATAGGAGAGCATAAATCTAACCTACAGACTCTTTAAAACCCAGTGTGTTTACTACGTGAGTGACTGTGGAGGCTCTCAGTGAATGATGTGACTCCAGGGCAGGAAATGGCCATTAACCACTGGATGGATGCCACGGTCTAAATACTGCCCCTGTCTATATTCTCAACTTCAATATTGACTATTGATTTACTGTCGGGTCACATTTTCTGCTGTCGAAGTTTACAGAGGATGAAATGTAAGATCCTAATGTGCCCATTAGAGGTGGGGTGTGGATCTGGCACCTTTTACATTACATTATACGCTTCATTCAGATGATCTCGCGTGATGCTGGCTGTTCTTCCAAAGACTAAACTATTTCCATCCATCACTGTCAACGCCCGGGAAAGAAGAGAAGTCATTGTGCATTAATCCCACAAGGGGAGATTCAGCTTTGCACTTGTTTTTATTTCACACAAACACACACACATACACACACACACACACACACACAGGGCCTTTGCACATGCATTAATGTAAGGAGGGATGTCAGAGTGAGGGGGCTGCCTCAGAGGAAGGCAGCTGAGCAGTTAAAGGTTCAGTGACTTTCTCAAGGCGAGGAAAGACTTAACTTATGTAACATATCACAAAGCGTTAGAATGACGGGGAAATACATTTATTTCAAGTTACTCATGAGAACATTAGAGAGAGTGATCTAAACTGTAGTTATGGTGCTGTTGATTGTTTAGTTGTAGGTCCTGAAGTTTGCCATATGTGAGCTGTAAAAGGTTAAAATCCTGCGCTCACTGTGCTCCAGGGATCTCTCCTTGTAAAATGTAAAGCACATAAATCCACATGGAAATCCATCTGGGTTGTAAAACAGCTGGGGTTTTTTCATTTTCAAAGAATATCTTACAGTATACGTCAGTTTCTGGGGGAGTAGTGTTGAAATGATGGGAGTTGAATCACTGTGAAATGGATTTGTCACAAATTGTGGGTCTAAATTTTACAAAATTTGACTGAGGCTCATCTCTGCGACAGAATTTGGGCCATTGTAGAGAGAAAAACAAATTAAAGGAGAATAGTAATATTCAGAGATTTGAGTCGCAAAACTGTGAGGAAAAGTTTAGAAAACGATCCAAATTGTCTGGGAAAAAAGTTTTAAATTCATGAGAAAAATGTCTCAAATTTATGATAATGAAGTCTCAAATTTATGATAATGAAGTCTCAGGTTTATGAGAATAAAGTCTCAAATTTCTTACAATTAAGTCTCAAATTTATGAGAACAAAGTTTCAAATTTATGAGAATAAAGTTTCAAATGTATGAGAATTAAATCTCAAATTAATGAGAATAAAGTCTCACATTCATGAGAATAAAGTGACAAATTTGTGAGAATTAAATCTCAAATGTATCTGAATAAAGTCTAAAATTTATGAGAATTAAATGTCAAATTAATGAGAATAAAGTGACAAATTTGTGAGAATTAAACTAGCATGCCTCCCTCCTAAGCTCCTTGTTAGCACACATGTGTGCAGGGAACGAAAAACGGAGGAGGGGTTGAGTTGTATTTTATACAGTCTATGGGCTGAACAAGCTCCGAGCTCTGACTTCCTGTTACAGACCGGATGGCGTTGTGACGTATGAAAAACACTGAAAACTGAAACGGTTCGTTTCAGCACACATTTACAGAAAGGTGGAGAAATCAGAACAAGGGCAGAATGGTTTTTTATCATTTTCGGGGGGTCTGTAGACATGCCAGGGACACATATTTCAGGTAGAGAACCATTAAAAAGTCCATTTTGCATGATATGTCACCTTTAAAAGTATGTTTTTTAGCAAATAAAGCCGCAATCAGGAAGTCTAGATGTTGGGTTCTAACGGCGGGATATATAGCCCACAGAATAGAAAGTATCGCCCTGATGATTTGTAATTCTAACCGCAAGCTTAACAAGAAGCCCCCAAAATTGCTTCTCGTTCCTAGAGACTATACCTCTTAAACACAGTCTCTAATTTTGCAATGAAACTGAGAAATGATGGCTTTTTTATTCTCAGTGATACACTACAACGATGCACTTTCCTTTTCTCGTTTGTATTTAAAGACAGACATGCTGAACTTATGTTTTGCAAATAGCTTTAATGAGCGCCTTTTAATCCTTTTTCAATATTTAATCAACTCTCAGGGAGGCCGATGTTGTTACCACGCTGATAAGCCTCTCTTAATGTTCTTCTAAATTAAAAAGACAGCGTCTCCGCAGTGAAACTTTGCATTCTTCCTATTACAGACTTTTAACAGGATGCTGTGGCACGACATCTACTCGCTCTCCTCATCGTGGAAGAGAAAAAGAAGAACAGTAATATCATGAACTGCTGGTTCACAGCCATTTTTCATCTGTTTTCCTGCCAGTTCACTTCCTGCCCCTCCATTGGAAAACAGCGTCCGAGCTGATGTTAATTAGATCAGGACGATCGAAGGTAGAAAGTGATGGTGAGACGATGCTGCGGGTGGAAGCTGGCCAAAAAAGCAAGCGTGTGTGTGTGTGTGGATGTGTGAGTGTGTGACAGTAATATTAAGAGGAGGTCATGAGAGGCTGTGTCAGGACAACTTCTTAGTATTCATGAGTTGAACTGAAGTCCTTCGTACCTACCTTGTGTTTCAGCTCAATTATCGATGTCTCCTCCTACTCCTACTAATGTCCTTATTTTCCTCTATTTATTTGTGTGCGTGTGCGTGTGCGTGTGCGTGTGTGTGTGTGTGTGTGTGTGTGTGTGTGTGTGTGCGTGCGCAGAACTCCCTCCTTCATGACTCTTATCCTCAGTATTTATTCACAACGCTAATTCAAATTTCAGATGGATAACTGTAGCAATCAATTCATTTCTTAAAGGCACAGTAAGGAACTTTCTCATCCAGTTGATTTTGTCACCTCCTTTGTACTGCATTTCCCATGAGCACCATCGCCCACTGTGGTTAAGATGCGTTTCTTGCCAAAACGATCATTTGTCTTGTTAGCAAATTAAATAATACAGATCTAATATTTATCCAATTTGTCTTCATTCAAGGCAGAGTGACGAGGCAGTGTATTGCTTTTTAGCTACGTCAAATTACTAGCTATAACGTTGATTTATTACCAAAGCATTTTCAGTTTAGCCAACGTAAATGAAAACTATAGCTGGAGTTATAACCCTCGCTACCATGCTTTTTAAGCTAACACTAGCTCCATGAGTCCATAGCTGTGACTGAAACCACACACTAACGTACGACCTACTACATACTCTAACAGAACGTACTGCACACTGCCTTCTCACTTGATGGTTAGTTTGCCAGTCTGGGCTACAATGGCTAAGCTAGCACACCAGGCCGTATATGGAATTCACTAACACTATACGAATGTTTCTTACTTATGCAGCTATGTAATAGTTTAAATATATTCTTAACCACATATAAGACCTTTTTCTTACAATGGTATGCCACTTCTTACTGGTTGGCTAACTCCGCTGATGTGTAGTTTCATTAGCCACACTCTATTTTTGGGCTGGTTGAGAATGATGAGTGAGCTCCTGTCTTGGAGTAAAAAACTTTGGCCAATCTATGTGTACATTTTGCATTTCTTGCTAGCAAATACATGCAAATTGTGAATTTAAAATGTTCAAAATACTTTGCTATGCCATACTTAGTGTGGATATCATGACTGTGTGTGGTTTCAGGGTAGTGATGGGAAGTCCAGCTCTTTTGGCTCAGCTCCCTTAGAAGAGCCAGCTCTTTATTTAGTATCACTTGGAGCATTCTATCTTAGCCTAGTTTAGCATTTATGAATTGTTTGTGTTAGTAAGCAATTCTTCATCCAGTGTTTTCATATCTGCCTTAATTGTATGCATTTTTTTCAAGCCAAAAAAAACACAGTTACAATTGGTGCATGGACGGGTTGGCCTGATCTTCATTATACAGATTCTCCACCCAGCTTTGTAGTCCCTATATCATTGATATCATGAATGTAGCCAGATGCTTCCCCCTTTTTCAGTTTTCAGTAATTTCTTCATTTTTTCCACCGTCTGTCGCTCTGTTTGAACCTGGCCTGTACCACTCAGGGGTGCATCTTGCTCGGCTGGAGGTGAAGCTCTCAGCAGAGTGTCTGCCCCCTGGTGGCTGGCTGCAGTATAGGTCAAAAAATCCAGTCAAACTTTAAAAAATAAATACACATCGTACGACTTTTTCTCACATCCATATGCTGTGGTGATATGTAGTTAGTATTTGACTGTTTTGTGTCTTTGTGTTTTTCCTGAAAAGTTTCTTTTTCGTTAGTTATTAGAGTTTAAAAACGGGGTTTTACTTCCTGTTTCCTTTGATTCACAGCCGGCATAGAGAGAAACTTGAAAGGACACACAGTGTCTTGTGACGTTACGCTGTAGGGCGGAGCTCTCTACAGTGGCTTCACAGGCTCTGGCTGCACAATGGCGGCGCCCAGGAGCGGGATTTTTTGGCTTCAGAACCGTACAACGGGAAGAGGCGGAGCAACGCTGTCCATTTTTATTTACAGTCTATGGTACCACTACACTCGCTATATTTGGAGCGTCTTCCCCCCCTTCCTTCTTTCACACAATGGTATGATCCTAGTCTATCCTTGCATGTGATTGGCGGCATGGTGTCAAGCGTAACGGATACGGCCCTGGAGGTGAAGCTTTCAGCAGAGTGTCTGCCCCCTGGTGGCTGGCTGCAGTATAGGTAAAAAAAATCTGTCAGTCAAACTTAAAAAAAATAAATACATGTTGTACGAATGTTTCTCACATCCGTATGCTGTGGTGATATGTAGTTAGTATTTAACTGTTTTGTGTCCAAGGCCTCTTTTTTCTGAAAAGTTTCTTCTTCGTTTGTTAGAGTTTAAAAAACGGGGTTTTACTTCCTGGTTTCCTTTGATTCACAGCCAGCGTGGAGTGAAACTTCAGAGGACACACAGCGTCTTGTGACGCTACGCTGTAGGGCGGAGCATGTTACAGTGGCTTCACAGGCTCTGGCTGCACAATGGCGGCACCCAGGAGTGGGTTTCTTTGGCTTCAGAACCGTACAACGGGAAGAGGCGGAGCAACACTGTCCATGTTTATTTACAGTCTATGGTGCCACTACACTCGCTATCTTTGGAGCGTCTGCCCCCCTTCCTTCTTTGACACAATGGTATGATCCTAGTCTATCCTTGCTTATGATTGGCCGCATGGTGTGCCCATCAAAATAAAGTCCTGCCCCAATCTGCATGGCATCTCAGCCAAGTTGAGCAGGAGCGGCTGGAGATTCGCTACGAAGAATCGGCTCTTAGAGTGTGTTCGTTCGCGAACAACACATTGCTATTTCAGAGCCTTTCCTATCTTTGTTTTAATGCTATTGTCCACAACTAAACTTTATCTGGAGTCAGGATGTTTGGCTAAAATGCTGAAGTTTGTGGCTTTATATGTTTCTTCCTCAGTTAGCTCAGTTTTTTATTTACGAAAAGAAGGGCTGCTATAAAAGGAAGTTCTCCTTACAAGGCAGTGGAAGTGTATTGTTTCCAATATGGCCAAAAACGGCTTGTGGCTTCCATGGTCTTTTTGCACCTACATGCAAAATCGAGCGTTGAATCACTTCCTAACCACCTGGTGCTGGAAATGTTTCAGAGCTGCAGACATTCTGTGTTTGCGGTGTACCGTACCATGACGGGAACTGTATCTACACGGGGAAAAGAGGAACATAAAGTCAGTCTATTGACCATATGTCGAGAGGTAATGACCCATGAATGTTTATACATGTGTGCACATGTGTAGTGCACGTAATATGTGAAGTCACGTTGACATGTATGGCATGATATGTAGGGTCTGATAGCTGTTCTTTCTCCTATTCATAAATCAAGTATTTGGGACTCAAACGAAGTCAGTGTCAGGAATGTGTTTTATTTTTTGATATAGTAAATTTCATCTTTGCCAGCTTTCTTTCTCCGTCTCTCTGTCTGTCACCGATCATGCTATCTATCCATACATGTTATACACATGAGAGACGGGAGGGTGAGCGCTCATAGGGCAGCTTACAGGATGTGAAGCGAGACGGATGATGTCAGTTCGTTGGAGTAACTTGATGGACTAAGCTCCCCTGGGGACATGACAGAGACTGGCACACTGGCGTGATAACAGAGCAGAGCTGAACTACAAGACCCTGTCACTTATTTGACGGGGAGAGGGGAGCGGTGTATGTAGAAATCCAATCATTGGAGAAGTGACTTTAGCTGAAAAAAAAATATGAGGTAGAGGTTATTTAAAGCACGTGTGTGGAGTTTCAACTGGTTCTGAAACCGACTGAAAGCTACAAACACAACCAAGACCATCAGGAGGAGAACACCTTCAAACACTGTAAGGGGTAGGTGCTAGATAAGGCGACTAACAGCATGTTGAATTAACAGCCTTTTTAACTTTTTCCACAGATAGTACAGATGTCTGAATCCCAAAAATCATTGGGATCCATCCTCTGGGGACATGGATATTTGTTTGAATTTCAATGGCAGTCTTTCAATGTCTCTGTTTCTGAGACATTTGATCGTAACCCAAATAACTTAATGTTATTACCCAGGAAAAGCTCACCAGAGGAGCACCAGAGCTAGGGAGCTAAGATAAGATTTTATCAATGCCAATGCCATTGTCGATTTCTGCTTATCAATCCAATTCCTTATTAATTCTCCTAACGATTCTTGAGTATTTTTTTGAGGGGACAAAAAGTAGTTCAGTCTTCCGCACCAAAAGGAACCGTTTTATTTTTTCCAAAATTATGTCTGCACAAGACTGAACATGAACATATTCAACTTGAACATAATGAACAATAGGTTGACCTCACTCTCGGCTGCATGAGTCCGGACGTGGCCCCTCGAAACTGGATGAAAAGACTTTGACCTTGGAGAGGAAAAACATTTTCCTCCGGGGGTCATCGTGGAGGTATTTTACCCGCTCTCAGTGCCATATTTTAGGCCGCATGAGTCCGGACATGGCCCCTGGAGCCTGGATGAAAAGACTTTGAATTTGGAGAGGAAAAACAGTTTCCTCTGGGGGTCATCCCGAGGGTATTTTACCCGCTCTTGGTGCCTAATTTTCGTCCGTGTGAGTCTGGACGTGGGCGCTGGAGCCTGGAGGGAACTACCTTGAATTTGGAGAGAAAAAAACACTTTTCCTCCAGGGGTCATCGTGGAGGTATTTACCCACTCTCAGTGCCATATTTTAGGCCTCATGAGTCCGGACGTGGCCCCTGGAGCCTGGATGAAAAGACGCTGAATTTGGAGAGGAAAAACATTTTCCTCTGGGGGTCATCGCAGAGGTATTTTACCCGCTCTCAGGGCCTCATTTTCGGCTGCGTGAGTCCAGACGTGGCCCCTGGAGCCTGGAGGAAAATACTGTGAAGTTTCCTCGTGGTTGAAGGAGTTCTGCTTCACAGAGTGTGTGTGATGTAATGCAACGTACAGCGGCGTGACGTGACGTTGTGCTGGGAAATGAATCATTAAGAAGAATCGATAACATTTGAGGTGTACAATTGTGATGGAATTGATCAATTGGAACCGGTTCAAAGTCGGATCCGGTTTTCGATTCCTACCCCTAACCAGAGGGGACCATGAATCTCTAATCATATTCTCATGAGTTGTGTTTTTTCCAATGTGGCTTCGGTGGCAGTTCTGGGGAGGGGCCAACAGGGGCCAACAGGGGCCAACAGGGGCCAACAGGGGCCAACAGGGGCCAGTGCCCCTGTAAAACTGAACCTGGACCCCCCTGTGCCCCCCCTTCCATAACAAAATAATATTAAACCATAAAAAAAGCTTAGGTATCGCGCCGATGTTACAGGCGGACCACATGCGTGGCACTTGGTTCCAGTCCCTTAGAGCGTTAAGGGACTCATGTTGAGTGTACACAGCCAAACAGCTGCTGTCAGTCTGCATGTTGAGCTAGTACACAGTAGTATATATGTCTAGTATAAAGGGATGCACTGATGTTTTGCCAGTTTGTTCTCAGCCAGTTCTTGCCCTTCTCAGTCTCTTTTGTCAGGGTTGAATGTGTCCCTCTGACAACACCCTTGGCCCCAGCCTGATCTCAAAACCTGATCTCAAAATGTGCCCAATATTGATCAGATTTCACAAAGAGCCTCAAAGAAGTCTGTCCAAAGTAGATTTGTCAAAGTGACTTTTTTTTAATTTCCCACAATAAGCTCTGAAGTGCACTTAAATCCTGCATGTTACATCAACAGTTATTTCAAAATGATGAAGAGTTGGCTTTCTGACCAAAACACCATTATCTCTCATCTGTGTTACAGAAACACAGTAAAGTCCTTGTCTATTTGCAGACTGGCTGGCCTTTACTTCATTCTGTTTGTTTGTTGCTCTTCATTTTCATATTAATGTTTTCACAAGACCATTATTGCAGCTATCACACCACCATGCTCTATATTTTTACAGCTGCCCGATCCGTTCTAAGCTTAAAAAAATGTCATTCCTCTCCAGAAATAGATCCTCTGATTATTCCCTTTCACATTTCTTGTCCGCTTTCACTCTCTTCAGATTCGCTTGCATGTGTCTGAAATCACAGATCAGACGTCAAGGTCAATCTACAGGAGATGGTCATAAATGTTTAAAGAGCATTTTGAAAGGCCGCTCACATCTGACTAATGTTGGGGGCCATAAAGCAGACTACAATTACTACCAGACGTAATAAAGCCTGTCAGGATTCCTCTGGCACATAAGTCACTCCCTCTACGATGGGCCGCATAAAGATTACTCGCCACACACTATGACGCGTCATCCATTAAGGACCCTACGCTACCGAGGTCTGTCGTCATTCCAGGCGTATAAATTCAGCGTCATCCGCCCCTTCCTTCCTGTTATTACCATCATTTCCTGAGATACGATAAAGCTGTTTCCCAACTCTCAGTGCTGGTATAAAATCCCATTACACTATTAATCAACACACACACACACACACACACACACTCACACTCCTCATGCAGGAGTGTGTGTGAATGAGTTTCTCTGCTTGCACTGACTCTCTGTCTGCAGGAGTGACACATCTGTGTCTGAGTGAATGAAACAGGGTCAGTGTGTGTTGAATTTTTCATAGTATGTTGACACTTTATGTTGAAATATGAGGACCAGGTTTACTATGGCTTGTGTAAATTTCAGCAGAATTCAAAATTTGCTTTTATAACTGAGAGAAATAATGCAGGAGAATGGAAAAACATTAAAATAATACGCCTGTAATAAGAAATAAATAATTCAACAGGGGTTTAAAAGCTACTCGGGCTGCTGCAATATACCCACATTTACGATAACTGTCTTCTTAAAACATCAAATTATGATATTGTATTTAAAATAAAAAACATACAGTTATATTTTGTAACTGATATGTTCATAGTTAGGTTGGTAGAAGCCTTTTGTGTTAGTAATATGAAGGAAACACAAAGAAGTGGCAGCAGCAGCAGAAGAAGACTCAGTAACCAGCTAGCTAGCTAGTCTTTACCGCAGTGTGTGGCTACTTTGGCAGCCCAAATCAAGTGTGAGGAGATGACAGATGAAAGAAAGGTAGGGGAGAATGGGGTTGGTTGTCACACTTTTTACCGTTTTGATGATTGCTCATCATCAAAACGTCTTTCAATACTCATTCCCACATTAAATTGAAGCTTAAGGCGTTAGCTTGAAATGTGCATCCCTTCATTTTCTAGCTTTTCAGCTAGATGATAGATGTGATTACTATTTGTACACCCAGCAAATGTTGGCAAGGAACACTGTCATTAGCAAGGAAGTCATTCCTAGCGTTTGTTAGGTAGTAAACAAACTTTCTTGACTTTCTTGCTAAAGTAAGGTTAGCTAGGAAAGGGTTCACCCCTGACATTAGCTATTCTGGCTATTGGATTATCAAATAAGTTGCAAAAATGTCCTTCATGGATTTTATTGCAAAATGTTGTTTAAGCTGCTTATAAACTGGGAAATGGTGGATTCGTGTCCGTTTTCGTACACCTCACACTGTAACAACTTCCAACTTTGGATACAGACGTACAACATTTTATGATTTCGGATTCAGACAACTCTATTGATCCCAAGAAGGACAATTCATTCATAGCTTACCATCCAACATTTAACATTTACAACACATCCATCATATATACATGCTACAATTCAAGCACCGGATCTGTACGTGAGACCAGATGGTCTGTGCAGGACATGGGGGTGCATCTCACTTAGCCAAGCCAAGCGTCTGCCCCCTAGTGGCTGGCTGCAGTATAGGTCAAAAAATCCATCTCCCCCATTCATTTGAATGGGGCTGCAGTCAAACTTTAAAAAATAAATACACGTCGTACGAATGTTTCTCACATCCGTATGCTGTGGTGCTGTAGTTAGTATTTGACTGTTTTGTGTCCAAGGCCTCTTTTTCCTGAAAAGTTTCTTTTTCATCAGTTATTAGAGGTTAAAAAACGGGGTTTTACATCCGGGTTTGCTTTGATTGACAGCCGCCGTAGAGGGAAACTCCATAGGATCTAGTGACGCTACGCTGTAGGGCGGAGCTCGTTACCATGGCAACACAGAAATTGCTGTGGCAACCACAGAAAATCTCTAAAGCGCAGACTCTGGCTGCGCATTGGTACTGGGTTTTTTGGCTTCAAAACCATACAATGAGAAAAGGCGGAGCAACGCTTTCCATTTTATATACGGTCTATGACACACACACACACACACACACAGTTGAGTGTACTCCATACAGCGGACTGAGGAGGGAACAAAATGTAGCAACCACCACAAGAAAAGCAGAAAAAAATCTCTGCCTTTTTTTAAAGCACTCTCAGGGCCATCTCTGTGAGGATGGCAACACTCGCTCTCCTGCGAGTAGCAGCTGGAGTAGATCTCCTGCTCTGGGTCCAAGTATAGAAAAGAGCCCAGTGGGGAAATACTCCCCATGGCTGTACAAGACTGATCTTGGTAAGTAAGGAAGGAAGGAAGGAAAGAAACACCATGACTCCTTCAAGTGTGTTTGTGGCAAAGTCTGTCTGAGGAGCACTCAGGTCAAAAGATGTATCCTGTGGGGTCCATGAATATCTAATGAAAGTCTTTAAAATGTGGTATGGTTGTTGCATTTTTCAACATGGCATACAATAACAGTGTCATCAACATACACATTATCATCCCTGAAGTTGCACCACTTGTGCATATTATTAAAAATGGATGCAAAAAATCAAACACAGTGCTAAAACAAGAGGAGGAAAGAGACTGTGTTACAGAGAGATGTGGTCACTGCTGGCTGAAAGACTCCTCAGAAACTAAACCTGACTGATACATTTGAATCAAATTGGTCTGTTTCCATTTCTGATAAGGAGCTCCAAAGCTGCCCGTACAAAGTAGATTTCATGATAAGTGACATTATCTTCAGTACAATGGAGCTTTGAAAACTTGAGTTGAAAATGTGCCCAGTCATGATCAGATTTTATAAAGAGCTTCGAAGATGTCTGTCTGGAGTAGATTTGGGGATAAGTGACTTTTTCATTGCCCAAAATAAGCTTTGAAGTACACTTTGAGTCTGCAGGCATCGAATGCTTTTCATTCCAGTACGATCACATTGAGATGCTTAGAGTTATGTTTTCTTAAAGTGAATACATCTGCATCTCTTCCTGCATTACCTGAGGTCACAATTACATCCACCTAATTTACCACACTTAACCTCTGACATCAATCAATCTTTATTTGTATAGCGCCAAATCACAACAAACTTTATCTCAAGACACTTTTACAAACATAGGAGGTCTAGACCGTACTCTATGTCAAATTATGAACAGAGACCCAACACCAAGACAGGGTAAGACTCAGTCTGACCCCACCTTAATCCATCATGAGCATTGCACCTTGCAGTATTTAGCTAGTTACAGCGGCGAGGACAAACTTCCTTTAACAGGCAGAAACCTCCAGCAGAACCAGACTCATGTTACACACACATCTGCTGAGACCGAGTTGGGTCTGGAAAGAGGGATAGAGGAGAATGAGAGAGAGGGAGAGCGGTGATAGTGGTGAGACGAGTAGTAGTAGCTGTTGCCGCTGGAGTCCAGCACGTCCGTATTGGCTGGAGTCTGGAACGTCCACAGCAGGAGGACGTCTACGGCAGCTCAGAGGAACCTACGAGACAAGGGAGCTCAGGGACTCCAGAAAGGTCTATGGTTAGTGACTTTAATGGGACAGGTGGAGTTAAAATAAAGGGGGAAGGGGGTGAGATAGGATCCCAGTGTGTCAGTGTGTCAGTCTAAGCCTTTAGCAGCATAGCTAAGAGCTGGTCCAAGCCTGAGCCAGCTCTAACTATAAGCTTTATCAAAAAGGAAAGTTTGAAGCCATGCATTTACCCCTCACGACATGTGACACTCAGGGTGGGAAAATAGCACGATAACAAAATGTTAAACTGCTGTATTGCAAGTTGTTAGCCATATACATTTTTTTGCTATCCTACAAACAAATTTCACAACTTAATTTTGGCGCCTCCATATTGTTAAATTTAAGAAAAAAAGGGTGCAAAGGGAAATTTTGGAGGGAAATCTGACCATCATTTATTTTGGGATGGGGGGGGGGCTTTTTGCCTTTATTGATAGGTAAGTTAAAGAGAGACATGAAACGTGGGGAGCAGAGGGTGGGGGAAGACCATAGACTGTATAAAATATGGACGTAGTATCCGTGATGTCACCCATCTGTTTCTGAAGAGCTGTTTTGAGGCCTGTCGAGCAATTGTGACATAAAGAGGCGGGCTTTGAGCCTCCTAGCCAACAGCTACAGTCTTCCCGCCAGTCAATCAAGTAGGCTGTGCCTCTCATTGGAAGACTTGTAATCTCAATATCTTTGAAATTGCCGTGTTAGAAAAAAATTCACCCCCTGTACAGTGTGTGCCGATGGAGAAATGAGCTATCCAGACTACACTCGTCTTTTGTACCAGGTTGTAAACATGTTTATTTCTGCTGTAAATATCGCCTTTTTTGAATTGGTGTGTATGTGGTTTCTGGTACTTCAGGAGCCAGCCTCAAGTGGATCCTTGATGACCTGCAGTTTTTAGCACTTCCGCATTGGACTCATAATTTTAGACCAGAGGTTGCCACTTGGAAAATGGTTGTGGCAATGAGAGCTTCTGTTTATGGGGCGTTCTTAGACCGCTAGGCCACTGGCGCCCAAAATCTGTCCATCTTTCAAGCTAGGCAATAGATTTGATTACTATTAGTACACCCAGCAAACGTTAGCATTCTGCTGCTTCTTAGCCAACACTGTCATTAGCAAGGAAGTGGCGTGAAGCTTGAATTAACATTTCAACTTGGCGCATAGGAAAGAAAGACATTCCTAGCGTTTGTTAGGTGGTGTAAGTGTCGGAATGGACTTTCTTGCTAATGTATATGGCTTAGCAAGTATGGTCTATGCCCGCTGATGTGCCAGAATAATAGAAAGCAATGTTGGAAATAAGGAGCAAACAAGGGATTTACCCAAAAACCTGACATCTTCATGTGGAGAGGAAAATCCATGAGAAAGTGGAAAGGATCAAATCCTTAGTGAAACAGAGGGTTGTGAAATAAAAAAAGAAGAGAAAGAGAGAACTAGAGTGTCAATACCCATCCCTCTCCTCGCTGGTTTAGGAAGTAAAATCAGCAGAAGCTGCTATTTTCTGTCACAACCACTCAGCCTCCCTCTCCGCCACCTCACTGTTTCAGCAAAAACCTCCTCAGGGAAGTGGACTGCCACCAAGTTGTCTGCCTTTGTCTGTGTGTGCTCTTGTTCTGTGTTTGCGCGCGTGGCTGAGATTGTGTCGTCTCCCCCGTGTCGCCAATAAACCGCCGGGTTTCCTTGGAAATTGGACCCCATTGATTTCCAGAGGGGGAAATCTTGTGTTATTTTCCATAGATAAATACAGAGCAGCAGATCTGGGCTGGATAGAAAAACACCACTCACTGAGTTTATAACCTCACACTGTATATATCATGGCAAACCACATATTTTCACTTTGTCTGGGATTGAAATTTAAACATCTTCCTTTCCAGTCTGGGTTTATTTTCCCTCCTCAGTGTTAAAGTTGGCGACTGGGAACGATAAGTATTTTTAAAAGGCAACAGCTTCCAGCTTACTAATTAGATTTACAGTTTATCATAAAGGTCACCAGCATGGAGGCCAGTAAACTTTCCTCTCCTTCACTCCCATGATTCCAAAACCAAGTGTCGATGTGTCCTTGAACCCGACCGCGCTCAACCAGAGCCGAGTCTTCAGACCACTGAACCGTTTCACTGCTCCTTGACAGCTGTAAAGATGGATGGATGGAAAATCACTCATCTCTTCCAGCTGAGACAAGAATGCAATTTATTTGTCTCTCTCCTCTATGAAAATCTGACTTTGATGTAACATTTTCTCTAAATCTGAGTTTGATTTAACATTTTCCTCAAATCTGAGTTTTATTTAACTATTTCTCAAAATCTGAGTTTGATTTATCATTTTCCCAAAATCTGAGTTTGATTTAACATTTTACCCAAATCTGAGTTTGATTTTAAAATTTTCCCCAGATCTGAGTTTGATTCAACATTTTCCCCAAATCTCAGTTTGATTTAACATTTTCCCCAAATCTCATTTTGATTTAAGATTTTACCCAAATCTCAGTTTGAATGAACATTTTCTCCATATCTGAGTTTAATTCAACATTTTCCCCAAATCTGAGTTTGATGGAACATTTTCCGCAAATCTCAGTTTGATTTAACATTTTCCCAAAATCCGAGTTTGATTTAACATCTTCCCCAAATCTGAGTTTGATTTAACATTTTCCCCAAATCTGAGTTTGATGTAACATTTTCCCCAGATCTGAATTTGATTTAACATTTTACCCAAATCTCAGTTTGAATGAAAATTTTCTCCAAATCTGAGTTTGATTCAACATTTTCCCCAAATCTGAGTTTGACATAACATTTTCCCCAAATCTGAGTTTGATGTTACATTTTCCCCAAATCTGAGTTTGATGTAACATTTCCCGAAATCCGAGTTTGATTCAACATTTTCCCGAAATCCGAGTTTGATTTAACATTTTCCCGAAATCCGAGTTTGATTTAACATTTTCCCCAAATTTGAGTTTGATTTAACATTTTCCCCAAATCTGAGTTTGATTTAACATTTCCCGAAATCCGAGTTTGATTCAACATTTTCCCGAAATCCGAGTTTGATTTAACATTTTCCCCAAATTTGAGTTTGATGTAACATTTTCCCCAAATCTGAATTTGATGTAACATTTTCTCCAAATCTGAGTTTGATTTAACATTTTCTCCAAATCTGAGTTTCATTTAACATTTACCCTAACTTACGAACAATCGTAAGCACCTAAAGGACTGACTGCAGGCCAGACAACACTGTGAAAGATTTTATTGCATTTATTTGATACCTCAAAGAAGACACTGGTATGACTTGCTTTTCTTTGTAAATTATGACTGAAAAACTTTGTTAAATATTAAGAAATTGAATTTTCAAAAGCATTTTTAAAAAAATTATTAATTGCAATTAACTGTTAAAGTTCAGGGGTTCATCATGATTCAAAATATTAATAGTTTGACAGCCCTACTTGAAATACTTGTGTGCCCCAGCTCGTTTTCTTCTCATAACCCTTCCTAAAGTATTTCAGGCACTTGGCTCTTTACCAAACTTCCACACTTTCACACTTTCACATCACTCCCTCGTTCATTATCGTCTGAGCAGCTCAGAAATTGGACCTTTTTCCCAGAAGCTCTAATTTAAAAAAGGGACGATGGATAAGCCGCCCAGCTCTACAAGATTGTAATGAGTCTGCATTGCGTTTTACAGCAAAAATGTCGATCTTCAATTACAAAGTAGTTATTTGTCTACTTCTGCTTAGCATAGCAAATACGCACAGAAGCCAGTTTAACTCATGTTGGAGCTCAATGGATGAATTAGTTGGCTGTGGATATACAGGAGGTGAGTGTGTGTGTGTGTGTGTGCTGAAGGTGCAGACACTTGCTACTGCAATGACTCATCCATTGATTTCCAGTAAAAGCTCTGAGGTTTTCCAGAGTGTGGGCCAAGACTTATACTGATGCAATGGTGCAAAACTGTAACTTTAGACAGGTTCAGTCAGTAAAGGAAGGAACTCCCAATAGTACGAGAAATGGAGGTAACATTTCCACTGGAAGAAACACAAGTTATAAACATCTGAGGGTCCACACGTTGAGAAATATGCACTCAGAGGGTGAGCGTGGATTATGGTCTGACTACCCTCAATCTGTATTTTTAGACTCTTTCCGCCATTCTCGAATGTTTGATGAATTGTAGCTTCAACTCCCGGCTTTGACCATTTGCTGCATGACCTCTTCCACTTTCTACTCTCCACATTTCATGTCACTCTTCAGCTGTCCTATCAATTAAAGGCAGAAATGCCCAAAACTTAACTTTAAAAAAAAAGTTGGCATCTGTTGGCTAACAATTAGTAAGTGGGTGTGAAATAAAATGTGGGAAATCCAAAGAAATAACAATGACAAAGATTTCCCCGGGTATATTACATAAATAAGGAAAACACTTTATCAACCAAACTATAATGTTTTATTTTTATAAATCACATTAAATGTAACATTTTCATTCATATTAAAGTCTTAACAATATAATTATTTGTTATAAATGACATTAAATTTAACATTTTCATTGATTTTAAAGTCTTAACAATATAATTATTTGTTATAAATCACATTCAATTTAACATTTTCATTGATTTTAAAGTCTTAACAATATCCTGCTTTGTTATTATAAATCACATTAAATTTAACATTTTCATACATGCTAGTCTTAACAATGTCCTGCTTTGTTGTTATAAATCACATTATATTTAACATTTTCATTCATGTTGAAGTCTTAACCATATACTTCTTAGTTATGAATCAGATTAATTTAACATTTTCATTCATTTTAAAGTCTTAACCATATCCTGCTTTGTTATGAATCATATTAAATTTAACATTTTCATTCATGTTAAAGTCTTAAAAATATCTTGCTTTGTTGTTCTAAATCACGTTAAATTTAACATTTTCATTTATGTTAAAGTCTTTACATATCCTGCTTGTTATAAATCAGATTGAATTTCAGATTTTCATTCATGTTAGTCTTAACAATATTCTGCTTTGTTGTTATAAATCGCATAAAATTTTAACATTTTCATTCCTGTTTAAGTCTTAATATCCTGCTTTGTTATGAATTACATTACAATTAACATTTTCATTCCTGTGCAAGTCTTTATATCCTGCTTTGTTATGAATTACATTACAATTAACATTTTCATTCCTGTGTAAGTCTTTATATCCTGCTTTGTTATGAATTACATTACAATTAACATTTTCATTCATGTTAAAGTCTTAACAATATCCTGCTTTATTGTTATAAATCACATTAAATTTAACATTTTCATTCATGTTAAAGTCTTAACAATATCCTTGATTTATTGTTATAAATCACATTAAATTTAACATTTTCATTCATGTTAAAGTCTTAAAAATATCCTTGATTTATTGCTTTAAATCACATTAAATTTAACATTTTCATTCATGTTAAAGTCTTAAAAATATCCTTGATTTATTGCTATAAATCACATTAAATTTACCATTTTCATTCATCTTAAAGTCTTGAAAATATCCTGCTTAATTGCTAGAGATCACATAAAATTAACATTTTCATACACGGGTAATTTGAAACACTATCAATTTTTCGTTAGCATTTTTTTAATACATGTATTTATTGATTTTTTATAATTATGACAGAGTAATAAACAGATAAGCACACTTGATTAGTTTTGTACATGTAGCAACAAAAAAAAACAAACTAAATAGATAACTTAGAATAAAAAACAAAAGGAGGGGAAATTAAAGAGAATAAATGGTTGGCATTCTTAAACAGATACTGAGAATACGTCATGTTCTAAAACAGGATGGTTAAACAGACATCGTCATTGAGTACATACACTGTACCAGACTGGATCCAGTCTTACACAACAGCTTCTGTGTGAATGAGGGGGTTTCTATCTTTTCACTGTTTGGTTTTCTCCTCCTGTCAAAGTCTGGGTCAAACCAGACACTCTCCAGATTTCCTGTGCGTCCTCAGTGACTCAACAGTATCTGACTCACACGCTCATTGCTCATCTTTTTTTAGGTTGTACCTCTGAACAGAGATTACCCACTTGTGGATCCTGCCTCAGACAGCTAATAGGGCAGGTTATGCACCGTCTGAGATGACGCAGCTTTAGAGGCAGAAGTCTCCCTCACACAGAGGCTGTAATGAGAAAGTTGCAAGTTGAATTTTCAAAATCGTACAAAGAAGTAACATGTGGCCTTTTTATTCTGAGGGGGTGAAAAAACACACTGGAGATTTGGATGCTCATTAAAAACCCTTCTATCATGACACTGGGGACAGCCGGCAGGACGATACATAAGCAAGGCGAATATTTTTTTTTTAAAGGAGCTGTTTTATAATTCATAAATACCAAATCTTCTCATTTTACCATTAATTCTGTCAAGGTACGTTCTCCCGATGAGACACCCAGACTCTTCATTAGGTTCTTCTTCAGCTGTGTCTGACATGCTCGTGTTCGTGACCTTTTGTAAGCACAGGCTGATAGATGTAGCTTCCACCGCTGCTGGTTTCCCACGCCATTTTTTTAACATTCATCTCCAGTTCATTGTCCCTCAAAGAATGTCTCAGGGAGGGATTCACTCAAAGATCTTGTTACCGGGAACAACATCACTTCGACCCTGTCATGACAAGAGTTGTGTGCGATGTTTGAATTAGAAAGTGCTGCCAAATCTCATCCTGGACTAGCAATTAAAATTAAATATGTGAGCAAGAGGAAGCACAGTGACTCTTTAAACAGCAAGGACAGTCTAGGGACAGCTACCCTCAACATTTCCCCCTTGTTCCTGAAATGCGTCCTTGTAAGATCGCCTTTTGTACACCTTAAAGGTGACATATTATGCTCTTTTTCATCAATATATATTGGTCTAAGAGGTCCCCAAAACATGTCTTTAAAGTTTATGCTCAAAAAACACTTTGAAATCAGATTTTGGTCTGCCTGAAAAACTCTTTTTTTAGCCCTGCTCTGGTGACTGAAATCCTTCATGTAAGCTTCTGTCTGAAACGCTCTCTCTTTAAATCCACCTCTACAAGCTCACTCTCTTCCAATTGGCCAGCTTTCCAGAAACCTCCTCCACTGTTGCCACCAGTTAATTGGCGTTTCTCAATTTTAAATGACAAATAATGGCCATATCCAAATAGATTGGATTGGAACAACAACTCTGAGGGTACATATTATGTTAAAGGTGACATATTATGCTCTTTTTTATCAATATATATTGGTCTAAGAGGTCCCCAAAACATGTCTTTAAAGTTTATGCTCAAAAAACCACTTTGAAATCAGATTTTATATGCCTGAAAAACCTTCTTTTTCAGCCCTGCTCAGAACAGGCTGTTTTCTGTGTCTGTGCCTTTAAATGAGAAATGAGCTCTCTGACCACGCCCCCTCAGGAAGTGGATGCGGCCTCGGCTGTCCAACACGTTGCTCTAATGTTTACATGTTGGCTGCTCACAGACCCGCGTTACTTCAACCTTCTGAATCTGATCCAGAATCTGATCCTGACGGAGAGGCGCCTGCAGCAGGACCTTTCTGAAGGATTGGTCACAGATTTAGTGTTTCTTGTTGTTTTATTTGTCAGTATGTCGACGTGTGTCTTGGTACACAGCTACGAACATGTAGCTATGTGGCTATGCTAACTAGCGCTAGCACTTTTCCATGAAAAATAAAAATCATCCACTAGATCTTCCAATCTGCAGACGTGGGGAGTAAAACTGACCTTTGTGTTTATTAAGACAGCCTACAACTAGCATGCCTCCTTCTTAAGCTCCTTGTTAGCACACATGTGTGCAGGGAATGAAAAACAGAGGAGGGGTTGAGTTGTATTTTATACAGTCTATGGGCTGAACAAGCTCCAAGCTCTGACTTCAGTTACACACATTTACAGAAAGATGGAGAAATCAGAACAGGGGCAGAATGGAGTCTTTTCATTTTCGGGGGGTTTGTAGACATGCCAGGGAAACATATTTCAGGTACAGAACCATTAAAAAGTCAATTTTGCATGATATGTCACCTTTTTAGAACAATTTGCACAGGATCAGGATTTCTCCTTCTCTCCATCATAAATGTATTCATACTTATGATCCACAAGTTGGACATAGGAGGGTTATTTTTCTCTCGAATGATGCTCTGACATTTGGAAAAACCATTGCAGCATGGATGGACTGGTGGAAAACTCCCACCCCCACCCCCAACCCCCACCCAAGAGAGCCACATAATAGAAAAGGCACACGCAACGGATTCCTGTCGTCCTCTTTGTCTCTGTGTCACCCTCCGCTCGTCTCTTCTCTCGGTTCACTGGTGCAGACATGTTGTCTTGACCAGGTGGAAGATACACAGAGGGAAAACACAACAGCGACAGGTCTCTGTTTACCTGTTGCCAACATGCATGACAGGATTAGAAGAATAGACTGAGGAAACTTAAAGCTCCTGTGAGGAGTATTTAGCTGGAAATGAATTACAGTAAAGGTAATGCATCTTTAAGACCAGGACCATCTACCACACGAGTAACGACTCCTACATTGTAAAATTTAAAGTCTGTAACCACTGTGAGGGGGTTAGTGTCAGACCACAAGAAGAAACAGCCATTTTGTTTAACTTTCCAAAGCAAATTTAGAGCGTTACATTTCACTATTACAAAAAGGCAGAGGATATTTTGCATCAGAAACACTTTTAACCCAAGTGCAGAATGATATCAGCAAAGAAATAAGAGGTATCACTTTGTCCACAGGGGGTGCCAAAATTGGCATGAACACAAAGTTGCTTACGGGAGCTTTAATAACAAACAAGGCATGTCTAGACTTACAGACTAAGATAGACTTATGTCCAAGTGGGCGCTTGTATGTTTTGACTTTTTGGGAGTGAAAAGACACAATTTGTCTACTTTTTTTAACTTGATCTATTTCTTTATATCAAGAAACACACTGATTCGTGAGCTGTCCAGCATAAGACTTGAAAGTTGTTCAAGCTACATGGCTTTGTTAAATCAGAATCAGAATTACTTTATTTATGCCAGGGGGAGGGAATTCAGTCATTACAGTGGCTCTATACACAATAAGTTATACAAATACAATAATAAGCTCTGTAGAAAATAAATACATGGTTGAATTCCCCGAAGATCAGGAAGAGGGAACTCTGGGGGTCTGTCTGGAGCCCGGAGTTATTATGTTTTAAATGACTAATTGTTTGGACTTTTAAACATACATTTAAATTCTGACTAGTCTAAAGGTGAGAGAACACTCAGAAAACAGTCATATTGAATTTATTCAATGCCAACTTAACACAGGATCACAAAGTCAGTGGGTAAGCGTTGCCCTCGGTGAGTGTGGCTAAGGATAGCAGAGCTAGCACCACCAGCATTTGGTTAACATCAACATGCTTGTGTTGGTGACAAATTCACTGTGTGGTACGAGGCCTGAACTGCATCCTGCCGAATGACCCTCCAGCGCATCGTAAGAACAGCTGAGAAGATTGTTGGTGCCTCTCTCCCCCTCCCTCCATGACATTTACTCTTCCCGCCGCAAACCGAAAAGCCCTGCGCATAGCAGGCGACCCCTCTCACCCGTCTCACAGCCTCTTCAGCCTGTTGCCATCAGGAAGGACACTACGCAGTCCCTGGGCCAGAACCAGCAGTCTGAGGGACAGTTTTATCCACCAGGCAGTCAGGATGCTGAACTCTCTCCCGGTTGTGCCCTTTCTTTCCATAGTGCCCCCGTCACAGACTTAACCCGGTCACTGACAGCCCCCCCCCAAATCAACGCTGAGGGTCTGAGAGAGAAACGCAATATCAAATCCTCAGTATGTCTAGTGCATACTGCAGTTTATTTGACAATAAAGAATAATTTGAAGACTTTGACTTTGAAATTTCTCATGTAGAGCAGTTAGCAGTTTTCTAGAACAAAATACTGACAAACTGCATCATGGTCCGAGATGCCATCTGTCATTTGCACTTGTTTAAATCCGGGTAGTAGAGCACTACGACATTATGGCAGCTACAATTAACCGGAGCTACAGCATAGACAACATATGACAGACATTTTGGGCTTAAAATGATAGAGACATTAACTTGTTTAACTAGCTAGTCATTCTAGTGCCCACCAACAAGGTTCACATCTTTTCATTGTTAGTTATCTTGATGCTCTCATTCCAAGATGCGATTTTGTCATCACTGAAAGTTGCAAAAGCCCCAAAATGTCCCATGGACCACACACTCATTTATTCCACAATCTGTCAACCCAACAGCCAAAAGTTATCAGTTCAGTGACCGCTGGATCTGCAGATGTTGACTCCCATTTCAAAACATTGTACAAATATTTTAGAGGACACACACATTCTTGTTTTTTAATCGTTTTGAGGACTTACAACCCTGACCCCAGACCCAACCACCCCAACTGACACAGTATGACATTATGTAGAAATGAGGGATACCATCCTTGAACCTTTTCCGTCTCAAATCAAACATGTCACCTTTACACAGATGCTTTCATGAACCTGCTGTACATGGTCACAGGTGAGTGAAGGCGACTGACCGAGCTTGTACTACAACAAAGTCAAACATCAGCGTCAGGAGGTTCAATTTGTCAATTAGTCAAGCGATGCATGGCGGAGGAGCTCACAGCCTCCGCTGACCTGTGCCGCCTCATCTCCTGCACACCTGCGCCCTGTTTTGACGGTGTGTACGGGGCTGTTTCCTTTTAAGGACGACAACAGTTCCCCTGAAAAGTGACTTCTGTGCTTCAGCACCTCCCTCAAAGACATTTTTCTTTTTATGGTTTGTCACGCACAATAAAACAAAGGTTACAACATTTCAAAGTTATGGATTTTTTCCTTGGCAACATTCTTTATCCTCACTCCAGGGATATCGCCTGTCAATAAATGTGTTCAGAGGTGTTTAGTAAGGCAACATTTTACAAAAGTTCAAGGTACTTTTCCTGGTGAAATAAAAAGCACTATTGGATTTCCACCATGTAGAACATTTTTCAACAGCTTCTGAGATGTTAAGAGATATTTCTGTAAGAACAGCAGCACAGTTACCAACCATCAGTGCACCAAAGAGAGCAGTTTGGACAACTTTTAGCAACATGTTCTTTCTTTGTCCTCAAAGTAAAAGGAACAAACTGATCAAATACGCTAGTTGGTGGGGAAAAAACTTTCAACATTCACTCCAGTTGTATAACTACCAAAGTTGAATAGCTTTGTTTCAAAGTACGCAATGTATATGTTTATTAATTTATATTAATTAATTATGTTTATAAGTGTTAAGAAATCGTAATATTAGCGACATCTAGTGGTCAGATTCTGGAATTAACCCCTCCGTTCCTAATCCTTCACTTAAAGGTGACTTTTTACGCTCTTTTTCATCAATATATATTGGTCTAAGAGGTCCCCAAAACATGTCTTTAAAGTTTATGCTCAAAAAACCACTTTGAAATCAGATTTTGGCATGCCTGAAAAACCTTCTTTTTCAGCCCTGCTCAGAACAGGCTGTTTTCTGTGTCTGTGCCTTTAAATGAGAATGAGCTCTCTGACCACGCCCCCTCAGGAAGTGGATGTGGCCCTGGCTCTCCAGCATGTTGATCTAATGTTTACATGTTGGCTGCTCACAGACCCGCGTTACTTCAATCCTCTGAATCTGATCCAGAATCTGATCCTGATAGAGAGGCGCCTGCAGCAGGACCTTTGTGAAGGATTGGTCACAGATTTAGTGTTTCTTGTTGTTTTATTTGTCAGTATGTCGACGTGTGTCTTGGTACACAGCTACGACATGTAGCTATGTGGCTATGCTAACTAGCGCTAGCACTTTTCCATGATAAATAAAAATCATCCACTAGATCTTCAAATCTGCAGACGTGGGGAGTAAAACCGACCTTTGTGTTCATTAAGACAGCCTACAACTAGCATGCCTCCCTCCTAAGCTCCTTGTTAGCGCACATGTGTGTAGGGAATGGAAAACGGAGGACGGGTTTAGTTGTATTTTATACAGTCTATGGGCTGAACAAGCTCCGAGCTCTGACTCCCGTTACAGACTGGATATTGTTGTTACGTAACAAAAACACTGAAAACTGAAACGGCTCATTTCAGCACACATTTACAGAAAGGTGGAGAAATCAGAACAGGGGCAGAATGGATTTTTTTCATTCTCGGGGTGTTTGTAGAAATGCCAGGGACACATATTTCAGGTAGAGAACCATTAAAAAGTCGATTTTGCATAAGTCACCTTTAAGCTTCAGTGACCGTGGAGGACCGTAAGCTCTCCCGAAAATGGCAATTAGTTGACATCGTGTTACCGCCAGACAAAAGACAGTATTAAACTATTAGGACATCCTCAGGTCTCAGACTGAGGTATCAGACCGCAATTGAAAAAGCATCATGTTTCGGGAAAACCTCCGTTATGTGTCAGACTTCAGATGGAATGGCCGCAGTCAGAACCGCTTCAGGAATAAGTGATTAGTTTTATTCTGAAGGGAACAAATTAAACACGTCGTTAGTGTAACACGGCGTGAGAAGGGAGAACGGTGAATTAACAAAAGGGAAACAAAGAACGTTATCTAGACTGGTTTCAGTCCTCCAGATGTTGTTGTGTTTACTAAACGGCAGGAGTCGTGCTCTGCTTTGTTCGTCACACATTTACCAACGATTTTCGGGTCTCATCTGTTGCAACAAAAATGATTGTATCCGTGAGTAGAGCATCACAGCTACTGATGGTTTGTGCTCGTCTGAAACCACTGGTTCCCTTGAGTTCATGTCAGGAAATACTCGACCATATTTAGCAATAAATAAATTATCTAATGAACAGAAAAAGTGTTAAACAAAGCAGAATATGTTTTATATTTTAGATTCTATAAAGTAGCCCCCTTTTTCCTTCATGACAGCTTTGCACACTCTTGGTATTCTCTCAGTCTGCTTCATGAAGTGGTCTCCTGGAATGGTTTCTAATTAACATGAGCCTTGTCAAGAGTTCATTTGTAGAATGACTTGCCTTCTTAATGTGTTTGAGACCATCAGTTGTGTTGTTCAGAGGTAGGGTTAATACACAATGGATAGCCCTATTTGACTACTGTTGTAATCCAGATTATGGCAAAACCAGATTATTTCATAGTTTTGATGTCTTCAGTATTAATCTACAATGTTGAAAATAATTAAAATAAATAAAAACCATTGAATGAGAAGGTGTTTCCAAACTTTTGACTGGTAGTGTAGTTGATTATAGACACATTTTAATATAGTAATAAGTATTATATCCCATTTCCACCAAATCTGTTCTGCTAAATGCTGCTAACGTCTACACAATGCACCTTTTTAATGGATGAACCAATTGATCATTGCTAGCTTGAAAGCTACATGCTCTGTACCTCTCTTGCAGCCTGCAGACAGACCCCTCTCAGAACAAAAGCAACACAAATCAAAGCTGAAAGTCACTGCACATGACACCAGATAAAATGGACTACCTGTAAAGTTGGCAATAACCCCCAGAGGCTCTATCACTGTCATAAAAGAGCCAGTGGGTTTCCAGATTACAGCTTCAGTTACATGGCTGGTTTGAGGTCTGAACAGTTTCTCTTAGGGCTCAGGGAAAGAAAGGTGTGGACGCCGGTTGGAGAACTAGCAGTGGTCTTAATTTGCTTAACTAAGACTGTCATACTATCTGTACACCTAATGGACTACAGACTTTTGAGCCTCTTGTTCATGTGCATTCAGCTGCTGTTGGTGTTTTCCAGTTACATCCATCCACTGTCTTTCAATGCTTCGTGAAATACTGCGAGGAATCATCCGTCCCTGACGCACAGTGTGATGAAAAGGAGAGCAATCGTACACCAGAGCCTTGATACTGTGATTTAAAGGAAGGGCCAAGGTCTGACCTGTGGAGGACATTGGTAATAAATTATAACATCAAAGGTAGCAGTGTGAGGTGTCCTCTTATGCATTTTAATGTTTAAATCAAGTGCCTGTGTGACAGAAGAGTGAAATATGAGTATTTGAAAAGACAGCTTCTGACACATTGGAGAATTTCTCCCAAAGCAGTAAACCCGCTCCTCCTTTAAGCTCTAAAGTCTTCAGAAACATTTACAGAAACTTTCAGATTCTGGTCAGTGTTCTGCCTGCCAAAGCCTCTAATCCTTTTCAGTGCATTAAAAAGACATCAAATCAAATCAACCTTGCCAGAGGTGAGTAAAAAATGTCTCCAAATCAGTCTGATGTTGCGTCAGATAACCTCTGATGAAGTGCGGCCCACACTCACCTCTAACATAAAAGGTTGGAGGAATCAGCTTGGAGGGCATTAATAAATTCTGTGTGTGAAAGGTTCAGATACTCCTACACTGCCATTAGTGGGGATGGCAGTATGACTGGAAGGAACATCTGCTGCAACTGAAAGACGAGTATTTCACATGATATATCTGCTATTTATCATTAAAGAGGGGGGGGGGGGGTGTTTATAAGCAGGCTTTATACGTTCCCTTTGATACATCTATAGAAGCTTTACTTGATTCTCTGATCAAAAATCTCTTTATCTCAGCCTGGTGACTGAAATCTTTCATGTAAGCTTCTGTCTGAAACGCTCTCTCTTTAAAACCTCCTTTACGAGCTCACTCTCTTCCAATTGGCCAGCTTTCCAGAAGCCTCCTCCACTGTTGCCACCAGTTAATTGCCGTTTCTCAATTTTAAATGACAAATAATGGCCATATACAGTAAGATTAGATTGGAACAACAACTCTGAGGGTACATATTACATTAAAGATGACATATTATGCTCTTTTATATCAACATGTATTGGTCTAAGAGGTCCCCAAAACATGTCTTTAAAGTTTATGCTCAAAAAACACTTTGAAATCAGATTTTGGTCTGCCTGTAAACCCCTCTTTTTCAGCCCTGCTCAGAACAGGCTGTTTTCTGTGTCTGTGCCTTTAAATGAGAATGAGCTCTCTGACCACGCCCCCTCAGGAAGTGGTTGTGGCCTCGGCTGTCCAGCACGTTGCTCTAATGTTTACATGTTGGCTGCTCACAGACCCGCGTTACTTCAACCCTCTGAATCTGATCCAGAATCTGATCCTGACGGAGAGGCGCCTGCAGCAGGACCTTTCTGAAGGATTGGTCACAGATTTAGTGTTTCTTGTTGTTTTATTTGTCGGCATGTCGACGTGTGTCTTGGAACACATCGACGAACGTGTAGCTATGTGGCTATGCTAACTAGCGCTAGCACTTATCCATGATAAATAAAAATCTTGCACTAGATCTTCAAATCTGCAGACGTGGGGAGTAAAACCGACCTTTGTGTTTATTAAGACAGCCTACAACTAGCATGCCTCCCTCCTAAGCTCCTTGTTAGCACACATGTGTGCAGGTAATGAAAAACAGAGGAGGGGTTGAGTTGTATTTTATACAGTCTATGGGCTGAACAAGCTCCAAGCTCTGACTTCCTGTTACAGACCGGATGGCGTTGTGACGTAACAAAAACACGGAAATCTGAACCGGCTCGTTTCAGCACTTCTCCTGAAGTCCACTGTCATCTCTACCGTCTTGAGCGGGTTCAGCTCCAGATGGTTCTGACTACACCAGAGAGCCAGCTGTTCCACCTCCTGTCTGTAAGCAGACTCGTCTCCGTCCTGGAGTTGCAATATATATATTTTCTGTTTTGATATATATTTCTCTGTAAACAAAGTAGTCCTTTTTCATTTTTAAGGTGTGTTGTAACTCAAATAAAATCACTGCACACTTTTTTTCAGCACCAAAGAACTGTCTTTCTTTAGCAGGTTTTTCAGTTATTATCCACACTTCAGGGTAGTGAATGGAGAATGGAAAAGGTTCCTCCTCTGGGGAGAACATATTTGTTCTAAGTCAGTTTCTTGCTGTTCAAGATCTTTTTTTTTTCTTCTATTTTCATAAAAAGTGGAAACTTTCAATGCAAGCTGAAAGTCAAGTGTCAACAGAGAATTAGGAGTCATCCTCTGGGGATCATGAATATAACATTACTGACTCACAAGTTAAGGCAGCCTCACTTCTACCAATCCTACACCAATGAATACTAAGTGGCTGAAATCTCTTATTTAAATTTGTATTCATCATGAAAATGCATACATCTAGATTAGACTACCTGGTCTATGTGAGATAAAACTGTTGAACCAGGTCTCAGCTGAAATATACTGTCTTGACAAAGAATAATCTTTATTTAATTTTCATTCTTTGCATTTCCCTGAAACTCTCGCCTAAATGTGTCTCCGCCAACAAGCCATCCTCCTCTATTACATTAGCTGCCTCTGGGCTGTGTATTGACCTCTGGCGTTGCAGCTCTTAGTCTCTTTTGCCAGGTTAAATTTACTCAGGGAGAGGCTTTATGAAAATGTTTCTAATTCAGCACTGAGCAGAAAAGGACACAACAGAGCAGAAGAAACAAACCCTGTTAAGACAAAACACTTGCAGCTCTTATTTTACATTAAAAGTCATCATTTGTAGCCGACTACATGTTCCTGCAAGTCACCGGATGTGCAATGTAACTGTGTATCGTGCTTGCACAGGTTATTGTTTTTGGGCTAACCTTTGTTCGTGTGAAGTAGAGCATTTGTTTTCTTTTCCTTCACTCAGAGTCTGAGGCTATCGTATTCCCTCAGATCAGCTTTCTCTGACCTCTGTTTTGTACAGCTCCTTGTTCTACCATTTGTTCTCCACTTATTTTCTTCATTCTCTGATATTGTCTCCTTTTTTTTTCTTTTCTGAGCTTTCTGCCCAAAAGAAATTGTAAGAGTGCATCAAGCCAATGTTTGTGGGTTAGCCTACTTGAAAGGGACCATGGGTAGAACTCGATTCAAACATTAGTAAACCTTTTTTTAATGCTTCAGTAACAAGTTTCAAGTCTTTTTCACTACAGAACAATGTTAATTTATTGGAATGGTTCCATTCCAAGCACTAGCACAGGCACTAGTTGACTTAGCAGATTAAGTTTGCGCCCCGTTTGCAGAGGCTAATCCCCTTATTGGAGTGGTCGCTGGTTCAACTTCCAGCCACAACCCTTTGCTTCATGTCTACCCTCACTGCAAACGTAGCCAGTTTGGTGTCCATGGCCAACAAATGAGTCATTAAAAGACATGACAGGCTCCAAATACAAAGAGAACTAAACAGATATGAAAAAAGGCCGAAAAAAGAACAACGAAGAGAGAGCCGCTGCAACAAGCAGCCACCCGAGCGGCGCATGCTCTATATATCTAATAATGAATATATATAAATACTCAGACCTTTAAGCCTGCACCGAGCAATTTCACTCAAACACCGCTGGCTTCATTAGAAGAATAAACTTCAGAAATAAAGGCATGGAGGACCGGCTAATTGCTCTAAAAAGATATATTATTGCAGGAGTCCTGCAGGTGGTTAGGCTCATCCCCAGCCTTCAGAGTCAAGGTGAGACCGTAACTAAAGGATGTGTGTTGTGTGCTTGCTGAAATAGCTTCCACTGCAACACAAACCAAAGACCCCATCGTCCATCTTACGCCGCAGAAAATATACAATCCAGCCATGGTTAGAGGATTTAGGAGTCCTTCTGACCTGTCTGCAGAGATGCCTGTGTGCAATGTGAGTTAGAGTTTATGTGCTGTCACAAGCAGAAGAATAACTTTGATAAAACTTTTGGTATAAAAGAAGATAATATATGAGTGGTGCAACAATTCAGACAATTTATGGCAAAAAAAAAAGTAAACTGCTCCGGAGGAAAAACAGGACCTCAGTGACTCCTAAAAGGCTGAGATAAAGGCCGGACAAGACGATAGCGTCTCAGTGGCATCCGGCTCTGAAAAAGATCACAGAGTGTTATCCCAGTAGGTGGACTAATATATGAGGAAGCAGGCTTTGTATTTGAACTCTACAGGCTTAAATATGACTCACAGCAGGCTCACAGCCAGCCTCCCTCTCCACCAACCTCTGTCTCTATGCATGCCTCTCCCCGGTGTACTCTACCCCTCTGTCCTCTGGTCTGCCTACAGATAAGCTGCTAATAGGGTGTCATGGAAGTGGAAGGTTTTACCTCCTGCCCACTCTCTATAGGAAAAAAAACAAAACACAAGCAGTGGAAAGAGAATGAAAAAAGGTCTGCTCTTCTTTGAAGGTAAAGAAGTGACTCTTGGTTGAACTGAATCAGAGGGTGGCTTAATTAAACGAACAGAGGGATGAATGAGTGGACGCTAAAACCTGCACTTGAGGCGTGTCTGATCTGTAGCAAGGAGCGGAGACGTTGGATTCAGAGCCTTCAGATTCATTCCTGTTTACACGGCGAGTCTTCGAGAGGGAACAGCTGATGGAATATTCATGAGGAAGTACTCCGAAGCAATGAGTCGTGACATATACTGCTGTTTTTTTTAAAATGTCAAACGCCGTGGATGTTACCTTTTCACATTTCATAACCCGATCTATCACAGTCTCACAACTGCAGAGCATTTTGTCAGATATAACCCAGTGTGGGTTGATGGAGGAGGAACCCCCTGATGCGATGGCATTGGTAGCTAACATTTTGTCTTCTCGTGATGGGGGTTAAAAATACCAATAATGAATATACATGGATTCAAATGGCCAAGGAAACGTGAATGATTTATTGGAGAGAGGAAAATGATATTTGATGTTGATGATGTTCTGGTTTCCAGTTGGTAGTCGGTGTAGCATTCGGGTTTCCAGCAGGCTCAGTTGAGTGCACATGCCAGTTGTGAACATCACCTCTCAAAACCAACTCCCATACCCGTCCACACGTACGTGGACACACATTTGAAAAAATATTGTTTCTCTATGTTTTGGCTTGTAAACTGGGATTTATGACACTGAAGACAGGTCATCAAAAACGCTTTTCAAGGTAGAGATGGAGACTCAGGACTACATTTCTTGGTCAGCAAATCTAACACGGGACTTCCACCAGATCCGTGTCCGGTCCGGTCCGTCTCCGATCCGCTGTGATCCGGCTCCGTGCGCTCTCATCTGTCAACACCCACTGGTTGCGTCTTCGTCATTTTGGAGGAGCTCTGAGGGGAGGAGGGGAGGGGTTAGACGGAGTCCTGAAGACATGCTACATTCAAATTCATGCTAGTTTTCCGAGACTACCATCCCCAGCTTTAAATCAGATTTAGATACACTTTTTGTCATACTGGTTAAAATGATCTTTATGTCCTGATGGCAATCAATACATGATGTGTACCTAAAAAAGAGTGAAAAAAAGCTGCTATCTACAGCCGGAGTAAACCTGGGAAAACACCAACCAATCACCCTTTTTTGGCTCCCCAAATTTTAAACCAATCAAATCCTGTCCAGCTGTTCTGCCCTCCTCCTGCGCGTACATTTCCCCGGCGTGCACTCCTCCGAGTCCCCGTCTCCTGCCTCTGCTTCCCCTGACTCTATTTACTGCCCCTCACCCTCGTCCTCGGGCCTGTCCCCTCTGACCTGATGAGGTGCTTTGCTCAGGACTGTAGTCCGGATCAGAGTCTAAAAAGCTCTCACCAACAAGCAGAATAATTAATGACATTCAGTAAGTCCTACAGAAAATATATATTTATTGTAGCGTCCGTCCGGACGCTGTAGGGATGACGAGCCGATTCGTGAACACGTTGATCTTTAATAACCGGTCACTGTCGGCCGTGATCACACCAACCAACAAAACAACAATCAATGTTTGAATGAATGAAGAACTTCTCCTCTTGTCTCTCCTCTCTCCCACTCACACACTCTACAGCTCTCCTGATGCCTTCACTGACCGTCAACACTGTAGGAATTAAGAGCATCTACACTGAACACGTTTAACAAACAGTAGATCTGTTACAGTATTACATGTGTTATAACTTTTCTCCTGATATCGTGCCACCGGTACAACTGGATAATGCTAGCATGATAGTTGTGAGTACTAACAGCAGCCATGTTTGTTTGTGTTTTTAACTTTCACTATGATAATGTTTTGGTGAGGACCGGTTTTGAATCAGTCACCATCATATGGTCGAGAATCAGCGGCGCTTGTGCATGTGAGCGGGGGGGCGTCGTTTTGGAGGAGCTCCGAGGGAGGAGGGGAGGGGTTAGACGGAGTCCTGAAGACATGCTACATTCAAATTCATGCTAGTTTTCTGAGACTACCAACCCCAGCTTTAAGGTAGAAAAACAATATATGCACTGTTATCTTCATTTTAGATGTCAAAAAGGATTTGCGGCTCCCTGTGTTTTCTATTTTTGTGGAAACCGGGTACAAATGGCTCTTTGAGTGTTAAAGGTTGCTGACCCCTGCCCTAGTGCATTGGATCCCCAAAGACCACATTTTTAGTGCCTAACATTAACCAATATGAAGCCGTATACCTCAAAGCCATCTGGTTCGCCATCCACCAAATTCCCATAAATGAATCACAAGCTGCCAGCACTCCATGAGACCTCATGACGGGGTCAGCCCTGGTGTGAACCAATGGTGGAAAATAATGATCCATCAGTGCTTCACACTCTCTCAGTCATAATCCAGCACAGGACGTCTGAATGAACACATGCATCAACATAATAAATGTGGTCAAATACGTAGTCAACCAACTCTCTCATATATAATACAGCATGGCTGTAAATATTGATTGGATCATATAAATCTCTAATACTCTTCCTCCTTCTTTATTCAGTCTGAGTTGTCAGTCATGGGCGAGGTCCCGGCCTGATTACAGCTTTATATATCATCAGCTATATGAATAAATCTCTCTCCATTACTTTATCATAGCATAAATGATGTCTCTCTATCTTTTAAGGGCAATTATTCATCCAGATTTTTTTCCCACCATGATGGGATCATGAGGTCTTTTGGAGCTATTATAACTTAAATAATTTCACCCGTCTGGGTTTTTAATGGAGTTTTGGCTCGTCACACTATCAAAATGCCATTTCAGTGGCATTTTCAAACGAAGTTAATTGGGAAAACGATGTCATTTAACATAAAAGACTTTAATTGTAAACGTGTAGGCAACTGTTTCCATCGTTGTATGTTAAAAAGAAATTGAGCAGCTAAACAGACGGTGTGCTCTTTACGATATCGGTGTCATTCGGGACGGGCGTTGCTCTCCGTCGGAGGGAAAGAAAGACACATTGAAAAAGAGGCAGACAGAGATAATCATGATGATCACTTCGGGGTCCACAGGGAAATCAAAGTGATCACAGACGTGGGCTTAACAGGGCTGTGCTGCTCTGCTGATTGAGATGCACATGATTGATTTGTGCCAAGGCCGCACACAGGTCACAAAGTCAACAATGCAGAATGTTCAGAGCGTGTCAGTCATTGGGATATTTGATAGCGGTTGATTCAAGACTTCTTTTTCTGTGCATTGCCTTTAATCATGGTCCAAACTTCACTGTGAGAGGTAAGAACAGATAGAGATGGTAGACGACGTCTGAGAGCAGATCGTTTTCCTCTCTTCATGCAAATATCTGTTTATAGACATCAATAAAAGTTAGCAAGTGGAAAACACCTCGCTGTAGCCAAAACACTTCCAATGCCAAACCTGGTGCACCGCCAAGAGACTCTGCAGGATCTGAAAAAAAGACATTGGTACTCCATGAACTGTTGCAGCAGCAGCTGTGATGCACTCTCACTTTCACTCTTGGTTTGACACTGTTTCAGTGTCTCCAATTATGAAGGATCCAAAAAAACTGAGCAGCCTGAGTCTCCTGAGCCATTTCATGACAAAGTCTCACCGTCCAGGCTTTTTAAAAATCAAACGGGACTCAATCCAGATATGCCAACACCACATTTCTGAGCTGCTGGAACAAGGTCTTGTAGTCCTCAGGAGAGAGAGAGACCAGTTCCTTTTGATCAAGTACTGATTTACACTTGAGGCAGCAGGTGAATTCAATTAGAGCGAAACCAGCTGTTCCTTGACTCGCTGGGATCAAGGCTGAAAACAACTGCAATTGCTTATACCTTAAAGTTGAACAACAAGTCTTCCAACAGCTTGACATAATGTGATATCTCATTGCTTTGGCTTTGTATGTAAGGGAAAAACACAGCTTGTTGCATATTGCCATTTCAAGGCAGGGTATTTGCACCCCTGTTACGCCTCGTCTGCAGTGTGTAATACCTGGAGGCATGAGGTCGAAGCGCTACGCTTCTGATCCGCCGTCAGAGGTAGTTACGATGGTGGTGATGTGTAGCATTGGAGGCAGTTCTGCAACACCTTTAATGCAATGTGAAAATACAACACTGGGACACAGATATAAAGCAGTTTCAGGGCTCAATGTGCAAGCACAAAAGGCGTGATGACAGAGGGTGCTGTTGTGGAATTACTATGCTTAAGCAGCTATAGGCTAAGGGGCTTAGATATTCCAAAGGGAGCTTGTGCAAGCTGTTGTATAATATGGCCAATCCCTTAGAGTTACACAAAGTCATGCAAATTCAACCAATCCCTGAGCATTTTTTCAACCTTGCAAGTTTGGACAATTTGAATCGACTTATTTCCCCTGAGGAACAATTTCGGTTTGAGATTATTTATCAAATTTTCCATGTTGAACACAGTTGTCCACACTCTGATAGCTTGTGTTGAGTCTGTAAGCCAACCAGAGTTTCAAATGTGAGTCAGAGCTGATCTCAAAGGCAGTGGCGGTTCTGGGGAGGGGCCAACAGGGGCCAGTGCCCCTGCAAAACTGAACCTGGACCCCCCGGTGGCCCCCCCTCCACACCAGTGGAGTAAACAGTACACAGTAGTATATATGTCCAGTATAAAGGGATGCACTGATTTTTTGCCAGTTTGTTCTCACTCGGTCCTCGCCCTTCTCAGTCTCTTTTGTCAGGGTTGAATGTGTCCCTCTGACAACACCCTTGGCCCCAGCTTGCCCCCCCAGTAAAATTGGTCTAGAACCGCCACTGCTCAAAGGGTGTAGATAGAAATGATAGTCTCTTATAAATTCAAAGCTTGAGCCGAAAGGGCAACTTGACTTGGTAGAAGGCCCTGGTAGCAAGTCCAGTTGCCCTTTTGGATCAAGCTTTGAATCACCATGACCTAGATCAGGGGTTCCCAAAGTGTGGGTCTGGACCCCCTGGAGGGTCACAAGACACAAATGGGGGGTCCTGAGATGTCTTCCAGAATGTTTTTAAAAGTTACCTAAAGATAGTACATTTTATCCATTATAGTAAAAAATATGAAGAAGAAGAAAGAAGAAACGTACTTTATCAATCCCCGGGGGGAAATTCAATTTTTCTACTCGTGTTATATTTTTTGGGTCATGCTACACGCACAGTTTGGTGTATATACATATAATGTTATGCACAAAAATACAGTGGACATGCACTTAGGGAGAGATGTCAGAGTTAGGATGCTGCCATCAACCAGCGCACCCCGAGCAGTTAGGGTTTCGGGGCCTTGCTCAAGGGGAACCTCGGCAGTGCCCAGGCAAGGGAACCAGCACCTCTCCAGCCACCAGTCCACTTGCCAGACTTTGTCCATACTGAGACTCAAACCGATGACCCTCCAGTTGCCAAGCCAAGCTCCTATGGACTGAGCTACTGCCACCCCAATGGACAAAAATAGTAGCTAACTTTGAAATAGAAACTTGAAAATAGAAAATGTAATAAGTTTTCTACCTTTTCTTTGTTTCCAGATGACTCCTAAGTTTAGGGTTAGTGAACAGTTAATTATCAAAAGCATCAGCAGCAGTAGGTTCATTCATAACGGCACAGGAAAAACAGACACATGCTCATATAGGTAGGGTCATTTTCTGCAGACCAGCTAAATGAAGACACATTAAATCACTTTGAGGGACACAAGTCTTCGGCACCTATATTTTGGAGGTCGCGGGCTGAAATGTTTGGGAACCCCTGACCTAGATGACTGAGAACCTTCACAGATCTAAGTTTAGCACCCAAAATAAAGAGTAGAATGGCATATAAGTAAGAGGCATGTCGGTTCTTCTTTGCCCTTCTTTGCATAACATTGAGGAATAAGCCTTCAATCCCAATGTGCTGCAATTTCAATCAGTTTTTACACACTTTATTTGGTGTCTGGACAAAAACAAAATGCCTGAAGGTGATGTTAGAAGACAAACAGCTTGCTCAGCCAATCAATGGCAGTAGCTCCCGGGGGGATGTGTAATGTGTTTTATAGAAAAAAGGCCTGAAACCCTTTGAAACTGGCACGGCAGCTTTTTCAAAAGAAAGGGATTTTAGGGCACAATAACTACAGAGAACACCAACAAAGTCCTGCAGAGTCTGAGCAGTGTGTTTGACATGGAAAAATCAAGTTGTTTGTTATTGTCTTTCCATTTTGATTCTGATATTTGGCTGCGACTGCAACAAACACCTGATATGTGTGTATTTGAGATTGAATGGAATTTGGATAACCACTGATTTGTTACGCTGCACAGGTTGCCTTTGTGTTACCGCCCTCCATTCCTGAATTGGTTGTTAACACAGATGTTTGTGCTGCTCAATGAATTTCTGACACATTTCTGAGCTCTGAAACTACGGTGGCCCTGAAGGAAGAAAACTAGTTTACAAAGGAGGAAACACTCTTACAAAGTTGGAGACAAATTCACATTTTGGAAAACATTTTTACATTTTATAAAACAAAATGACATTAGCAAAACTCTTTTACCAAGGCCGAAAACAAATTTACATTTCAGAAAACAAATTTACAAAAGATGAAACACTTTTACAAAGTTGGAGGCAATTTAACAATCGACAGAACACTTACCGTTAAGTCTGACTCACTTTAGCCTGAGGCTATGTGGTCTGAGGCCGTTTCCTCTGGATTTTGACACATGATGAATGAGAATCAGCGGTGCTCGTGCATGTGAGCGGGGGGGGGCATCGTTTTGGAGGAGCTCATCAAAAACGCTTTTCAAGGTAGAGATGGAGACTACATTTCTTGGTCAGCAAATCTAACACGGGACTTCCACCAGATCCGTGTCCGGTCCGGTCCGTCTCCGATCCGCTGTGATCCGGCTCCGTACGCTCTCATCTGTCAACACCCACTGGTTGCGTCTTCATCATTTTGGAGGAGCTCTGAGGGGAGGAGGGGAGGGGTTAGACGGAGTCATGAGGAAAAGCTACATTCAAATTCATGCTGGTTTTCCGAGACTACCAACCCCAGCTTTAATGCACTGATCCTCTTATTATTATTATTTATTCATTTCAGTAATGCAGTATCCAGATTCCTTTACTGGCTCTTTTGTTTTACTTAGCTAATTTAATATTTTTTGAGAAAAGAGAAAGCTGAGATGAGAGTTGGCCATCATCGTTACTTGGCAATAAAGTGCTGTACATCTGTGGTTGCATTATTCTATAATCAGTTTACCATCATTTTTAAGCATGTAAGAGATGATTTCATGGATAGCCATAGACTGAACGTCTTTCAATGTAGACTTCCACTGAGAGGAACATATTACAGTCATGGCCAAAAGTTTTGAGAATGACACAAATATTACATTTTCACAAAGTCTGCTGCTTCAGGGTTTTTAGGTGAGTTTTTTTTAGATGTTTCTATGGTATAATGAAATACAATTAGAAGCATTTCATAAGTTTCAAAAGCTTTTATTGAGAACTACACAGAATTCATGCAATAAGTCAATATTTGCAGTGTTGACCCTTCTTTTTCAAGACCTCTGCAATTCTCCCTGCCGTGCTGTCAATCAACTTCTGGACCAAATCCTGACTGATGGCAGTCCATTCTTGCATAATCAATGCTTGGAGTTTGTCAGAATTTGTGGGTTTTTGATTGTCCACCCGCCTCTTGAGGATTGACCACAAGTTCTCAATGGGATTAAGATCTGGGGAGTTTCCTGGCCAAGGGCCCAAAATCTTAATGTTTTGTTCCCCGAGCCATTTTGTTATGACTTTTGCTTTATGGCAAGGTGCTCCATCATGCTGGAAAAGGCATTCTTCATCACCAAACTGCCCTTGGATGGTTGGGAGAAGTTGCTCTCGGAGGACGTTCTGGTACCATTCTTTATTCATGGCTGTGTTTTTAGGCAAGATTGAGAGAGAGCCCACTCCCTTGACCCAAAAGCAACCCCACACATGAATAGTCTCAGGATGCTTCACTGTTGGCAAGAGACAGGACTGATGGTAGCGCTCACCTCGTCTTCTCCGAACAAGCCTTCCTCCAGATGCCCCAAACAATCGGAAAGGGGATTCATCAGAGAAAATGACTTTACCCCAGTCCTCAGCAGTCCAGTCCCTGTACCTTCTGCAGAATATCAGTCTGTCCCTGATGTTTTTACTGGAGAGAAGTGGCTTCTTTGCTGCCCTCCTTGACACCAGGCCTTCCTCCAAAAGTCTTCGCCTCACTGTGCGTGCAGATGCACTCACACCTGCCTGCTGCCATTCCTGAGCAAGCTCTGCACTGGTGGTGGCCCGATCCCACAGCTGTAACACCTTCAGGAGAAGGTCCTGGCGCTTGCTGGACTTTCTTGGGCACCCTGGAGCCTGTTTGGCAACAATTCAACCTCTCTCCTTGAAGTTCTTGATAATTGGATAGACGGTTGACTGAGGTGCAATCTTACTCGCTGCTATAAACTTCCCTGTTAGGCCCTTTTTGTGCAATGCAATGATGGCTGCACGTGTTTCCTTGCAGGTAACCATGGCTAACAGATGAGGAACAATGGTGTCATGCACCATCTTCCTATTAAAGTGTCCAGTCACTCAATCATGACAGATTGATCGCCAGCCTTGTCCTCATCAACACCCACACCTGTGTTAATGTGTGTGACACCTGTGTGTCATTGAAATGATGTTAGCTGGTCCTTTTGTGGCAGGGCTGAAATGCAGTGGAAATGTGTTTTTGGTGATAAAGTTCATTTTCAAGGCAAAGAGGGACTTTGCAATTAATTGCAGTTGAGCTGATCACTCCTCATAACATTCTGGAGTATATGCAAATTGCCATTATAAAAACTGAAACAGCAGACTTTGTGAAAAAGAATAGTTGTGTCATTCCCAAAACTTTTGGCCATGACTGTAGACTATTTAGGAACTAAATTAGGAACTAAATTTAGACTGTCATACCAGCTTGTTCATCACTGAAAATGTCCTTAAAATGTCCTGGAAAATGATCTCTGGAAAAGAGTGGGAACCCTGAAAAATGTTTTCCAAAATGTAAATTTGTCTCCAAATTTTGTAAAAGTGTTTCATCTTCTGTACATTTATTTTGTCCTTCAGGGCCACCGTAGAAACCTGCTGCCGATACTCTGCACCTCCTCTCAGTTTTCCAACAAACCCAATGCAGCACAGCTCTGCAGTCCTCCACATTGTTTACCTAAAAGTTATGAATTACATGCACTCCGGCTGATTGACTAGAGCCTCGGCGAAAAAAACATAAAGCGCCGCAATGCACCGCCTGCCTCTGACACAAGTGGTAATGAGGTGAATTCCATTATAGGCCGATAATGTGTGTGAGTGTGTGTAACATAATGAAATGTAACAGGATAAACAGTTGAACCAAAGCAGCGTGACAGAGGGCTTAAGACGCCGGATTTGATCCATCGCGGTTGGTTGGGGAGGGAATTGCGTCAGTGCACCGAGTGAGACATGGAGGGGGAAGCAGGCTGAACGGGGAGAGAAAGCAAATCCTCTGTTTCTGTCATGTGTGTGTGAGAGAGTGTGTGCGCAAGTATGTGTGTGTGTATAACATATAGCAGCAATAAAAGGATTCATTCCTGAAAGGTAATTAATTAAAAGCTAATGAGATGGGAGGGTAATTCATATTTAGATTTATAGTCACACAGTCTTTCTGTATGTGTGCGTGTGTTCTTGTTTTACTATTCATGTGGGGACATGCGTCGGTTTAGGTCGTCTGGGGACGTTCTTTATTTTGGTCAGACCTCTTCATTTCATAAGTTGTTGATGTTTTAACATCCTGCACACTGACACATGATTTCTAAACACACTGCATATCAATATGAGCATTAAAGACACCATTCATGACCTGTACAAATGTAAGTTTTCCCGCCCTTAGAGGTGCCACAAAATACGTATTCCTTTGAACGGATGACGATTTTGTTGTCATTGGGATAACTTTAACTTTTGGTGTGAAATATAAAGTGGAGACGATCCTGTAACACTTAAAGCTGGGGTTGGTAGTCAGATTTAGATCCACTTTTTGTCATACTGGTTAAAATGATCTTTATGTCCTGATGGTAATCAATACATGATGTGTTCTTAAAAAAAGAGTGAAAAAAAAGCTGCTATCTACAGCCAGAGTAAACCTGGGAAAACACCAACCAATAATACGTCCATTTATTAAACAGTCTATGATTCCAACCATTTCACTTTGCAGCTAGCTAGCAAGCCGGATCACTCTGCTATATTTGTTTTTTTGATGTATAAATTGATGAGTTAGTTATCAATATCCCCCAAAGATCTAAATTTGTTATACACAAAAAGCTAGCAGCAAGATAAAGCTCAGTTGCAGCTAACAAGCTAGTCATTCAGGTCACTCCCTACACATGTTTGGAATCATCATTCACATCCTCATGAAATATTTTGTCATCATGATAAGAAGCCACCAGCAATATAGAGGCAAGCTGCATCTAACAAGCTAGCTAGCTAGCTACAACTTAAAGCTGGGGTTGGTAGTCAGATTTAGATCCACTTTTTGTTATACTGGTTAAAATGATCTTCATGTCCCGATGGTAATCAATACATAATGTGTTCTTAAAAAAAGAGCAAAACAAAAGACGCTATCTACAGCCGGAGTAAACCTGGGAAAACACCAACCAATAATACGTCCATTTATTAAGCAGTCTTTGATCCCAACCATTTCACTTTGCAGCTAGATAGCAAGCCGGATCACTCTGCTATATTTGTTTTTTGGATGTATAAATTGATGAGTTAGTTATCAATATCCCCCAAAGATCTAAATTTGTTATACACAAAAAGCTAGCAGCAAGATAAAGCTCAGTTGCAGCTAACAAGCTAGTCATTCAGGTCACTCCCTACACATTTTTGGAACCATCATTCACATCCTCATGAAATATTTTGTCATCACGATAAGAAGCCACAAGCACTATAGAGGCAAGCTGCATCTAACAAGCTAGCTAGCTAGCTACAACTTAAAGCTGAGGTTGGTAGTCAGATTTAGATCCACTTTTAGTTATACTGGTTAAAATGATCTTTATGTCCTGATGGTAATCAATACATAATGTGTTCTTAAAAAAAGAGCAAAACAAAAGACGCTATCTACAGCCGGAGTAAACCTGGGAAAACACCAACCAATCCCTGCCATCAGGAGCCAAATGATGAAACCAATCAAATCCTGTCCTGCCGGTCTTCCCTGCCTCCTGCAAAGCGTACATTTCATGTTTGTTTGTGTTTTTAACTGAAACTGATGTTCTTGGCTGGTGAAAGATCAACAGACCATCCTACCGAAAACTGCAAAATTAGCCAGATCAGGCGGGGCAGTCGGGCTGTAAACGGGTTCAGGCTATAAAAAAAATCTAGGTCGTTTGGCCGGGTTCGGGCAGAATTCTCTCGGGTTGGGTCTAACTTTTAAGGCCCGACTACGGCTCTACATAGCAGTATTAGCTTTGCCTTACTTTCACTTCTTCTAAAGTTAAATGAAAGCAAGAGTTTCCTGATTCAGGCGAACTTTACCCGACTCCAGTGAACTCGCACATCAGAGCTCATCTTCTTCAACCTTGGACGCACAGAAGGTGCAGGATCAGCCAACAAAAAACACTGATGCACTGAGTTTGGAGAAGTTAGAGTCATTTATCTGGCGCTTTCAACGCCATGTTTTGTCACAGGGATGTGGTTTAATTGATTGGAAGGCTTAGGTGACCTTACTTTGAAAGGACAAACACATAATGCTTCACACAGCAGGTGTTTTCACTTAGTTTGCCTGATTAGACATCTACCAAGGACTGTGAGCATGTACAGAAGCAGAGGTAATTACATTATTTAGCCTCCCGTTTTTATCAAAAACTACATTTAAGCGAGTGGATACAACCATTAAACTGCAGGGTCATGCAGCTGCGTCAACTCTGATGAGCTCAAAACAATGAGACGTTTCTTCCTCACAGATCAGCAGAGTCTAAAAGAAGTAAGATTCAAATCTGCAACAGGAGAAATGAAGAGTTCCTGCAGTCCTGAAGTCACTGGGGAGTCTTGTTCCGCCACCGTGCAGCCGGAACAGTGAGTGGTTGTGACCATGTCCTGGATGAAGCATGAATCCGAGTCCATTTGTATTGCAGTTGGTGAGTACTGGCGACTTGAATAGGAAATTTGAGCAGCCACCTGGAGCCAGAGCAGGATGTGGAGGAGTGCTGTTGTGTGGGAGAGAACTTGGGTAAATTGAAAACCAGCCAGGCTGCTGCATTCTGGATGAGCTGCAGAGGTCGGGTGGCAGATGCAGACACATTTGCACAGGAGGGGGTTGAAGTAGTCGAGGCAAGAGAGAGAAAACAAGAGCACGGACTAGAACTCAGACTTACATATTTCTTATTCTGCAGGCCCTTTTTGTACAACAGAAGCTGTATTCAAAGCTGGCTTTTGTTGCAAGCAGAAAGGGAGGGATATGGCCAAGAAGCACCATGTGGTGTTCAAACAAGAGCAGAATATGTAGTGTGCCACGGATATCACACTATCCTTCAACTTTTTAAAGGTCGACAATGTTTATTCAACCACTCTATACTCTATACCCTGCTGGATGTGTGCAACAACCCAATACATTTCCCCTTTTGGGCTAACCTTATCACACCATGCTAATACTGAATATTTGACACGCAGGTTTACATCTTTCCTGCTTTTGGTCACTAATATTGTGGAAATTTGATCAGTCAACATTTTTTCCTTTCTTTTATAAGTGCAAGAAGAGATCCTGCCAAGAGCAGTGGTTTAAAATTAGCCATGCTACTGCTACACCTAGCCTAGCATGCTGCAAAAAAGGATTTTTACTGTTTCTCATGGAGGACGTAGGTTTCACTGAATATTGCTATAGAATGTAGAGTGTATTATTTTATTCAGATTAAAGCTGGGGTTGGTAGCCACGGAAAACTAGCATGAATTTGAATGTAGCATTTCCTCAGGACTCCGTCTAACCCCTCCCCCCTTCCCCTCGGATCCCCTCCAAAATGACGCACGAGCGCCGCTGATTCGCGACCATATGATGGTGACTGATTCAAAACCGGTCCTCAGAACATCGTCTGTGTTTTGCACTACGTCAACTCATGTCTCCCTCAGCGGTAAGAAAACACCAAAACATTCTCATAGTGAAAGTTAAAAACACAAACAAACATGAGATGTTTGACAGTCATTTTAATGTAGCGAGATACCTCGTCGTCTTCCCAGTCAGCTTGCTGTACATTTTCCCCCTCCTCAAAAGTCGCTCTTTTTGCCGGAGGATGACCGTGCTCATCTCTGGAGAGCTCTGGGTCTCGAGTCTCCACATCTCGTCGTGCACCTGCAGCACCGTGCATAGCTTGTAGAAGAGTGCGGGCATGAGCATGAGCATGTATGGCCTCCCTGTCTGAGTGTTACAACATTCTCAGCTGGTTAAATTTTGGTCAGAGGAATGATGCAACCTTATAGAGGTCCTGTATTATCACTTTACACGCAAGCCAATGCTCGTGCAGTTGACGCACGACTGCTTGCTGAGGGGAGTCCAGATTCACCTGACCGCGCAAGCCCAAGCGGGGTCGGGTTGGGTCGGGTCGGGTGTTTTTGGCCCACTTGTTTGTCCTGTTCGATGAGGTGTTCTCTCTTCAGGTGTTCATCCTGGGGCACAGGTACGGTAAAAGAGACAAGGTGAAGTGTCAGCTGATGAACTTTCTGTTGGGTCAGGCTAAGCTGGCCATTTATGTGAGCAGGAGGGACCAGCTGGAGTGCTCTGAGGACGTGGATCCTCAGGTCCTGAAGACCGATTTTAAGTACTCCAGTCTGATCCACGGCCTGAATGAGTTCACACACCTGTGGGGACTCAAACAGGGGCTGTGCTCTGTGGAGAACCAGGAGCTGGTGTTTGGGAACATCCTGTGCTGAGCATGTGTTAGCTTCTTTATGTGTTGTGTCTTGTTGATCTCGGCTGGCTCATGATTGGAAAGACCGAATGAGACAATAAAAGGAGTTTGAAAAGTCAAAAAAAAAAAACGGGGTCAGACAAATATCTTCAGCTCTGCTGCTATGTACGGTGTGAGAGTGAAGATTGGTGTAATGGAGCATCCTGCTCAAAATAACACAGCAAAGTTCAAAACATACATTCTTGAAGTCTATTTGAGTCGTACCCCCCCTATGGGAACCGCCCCATGCAGTTCCCTTTATGGACAGAAGGAAGGGATCTATTTTAACCACCAGTCAACGGAAGTAAATGCGTCACAACAAGTGACGTATGACCTACAGGTGTCGGTGTGAGTTTCGGCTTTAGGTATAAAAGTCAGACTAAAGCATTTCTTGCTGCTCGGTTGATGCGTCCACTTGAAAGTGTTCTGTTCCACTCATCTGTTGTCATGTCCTACTATTGCTCTGAAGGCAGCCATGGCTTAGAGGTAGAGTCTGTCGTCTCTGAATTAGAAGCAGTTTGATCCCACAGTTTGCATGCCAAAGTGTCCTTGGGCAAGGCTATGAACCCCATACTGCTTACAGTTGCTTCACAAAAGGCATCTGAATAGGATTAGCTTGTACTGAAGGTGACTTTGACTGTGTGACTGAATAAATGTTGATACAAAGGGCTTTGAGTGGTCAAAGAACAGAAAAATGTTAAAAACTGAGGTCTGTTAAGCCACTTTTGTCCATGTTTAGAAATGAACGACACTTGGAGCACAGGTCTTGGTTAGCTTCAGGGTTGGGCATACAGAGACCAGTCAACAGGAAGTCCATGCACACTTGAACACTCCAGTTAAAGTTACTAACCATAGTCCTTTCTGGAGTCCCTGAGCTCCTTTGTCTCGTAGGCCCCTCTGAGCTGCAGTAGACGTCCTCCTGCTGTGGACGTGCCAGACTCCAGCTGATACAACTACTACTATCCATCTCACCACTGTCATCCCTCTCTCTCTCTTATTCTCCTTTATCCCTCTTTCCAACCCCAACGCAGTTTCAGCAGATGTGTGTCTCACATGAGTCTGGTTCTGCTCAAGGTTTCTGCCTGAAAACATCTACTTTCACGCCCATAATCTGGACACATTTTCATCTATATTGAGTGGGCTTCAGTATCCTGGTTTTGATCGGGTTACTCAAGTATCCCAAATTTTGTGTTTGTGCATGTAAACATCATATCAGTTGAGGCTAACATGAGTCTGGTCCTGCTGGAGGTTTCTGCCTGTTAAAGGGCTCCAGCTGATACGGACGAGCTGGACTCCAGCCGCAACAGCTACTACTACTCATCTCATCACTATTACCTCTCTCTCCCTCTCTCTCTTATTCTCCTTTATCCCTCTTTCCAACCCCAACGCAGTTTCAGCAGATGTGTGTCTCACATGAGTCTGGTTCTGCTCGAGGTTTCTGCCTGAAAACATCTAGTTTCACGCCCATAATCTGGACACATTTTCATCTATATTGACTGGGCTTCAGTATCCTGGATTTGATCGGGTTACTTAAGTATCCCAAATTTTGTGTTTGTGCATGTAAACATATCAGTTGAGGCTAACATGAGTCTGGTCCTGCTGGAGGTTTCTGCCTGTTAAAAGGCTCCAGCGGCAACAGCTACTACTACTCTTCTCATCACTATCACCTCTCTCTTATTCTCCTCTATCCCTCTTTCCAGACCCAACTTGGTCTCAGCAGATGTGTGTCTAACGTGAGTCTGGTCCTGCTCGAGGTTTCTGCCTGTTAAAGGAAGTTTTTCCTCACTGCTGTAACTAGCTAAATACTGCCAGGTGCAATGCACATGGTGGATTAAGGTGGGGTCAGACTGAGTCTTACCCTGTCTTGGTGTTGGGTCTCTGCTCATAATTTAACATAAAGTGGTCTAGACCTCCTATGTTTGCTTATGTCAGAGGTGAAGGGGTAAAAAGAAGTTGTGGTGGTGTGGGTGGAAGGACTTGATTCCTTGATTTACACTCATCCAAGAAGAAGGGGGAAACTCAGCGGTACATGACTTGCACAGGTGATTGAATGAGAATCTGCAGACTGGGCTCCTAAAGGCATGTCTGTCCATTTTTGAAGTAAATAAAGTACAGTTTATTTTCTTCCATTGCAGTTAGAATTTCAGAGCCAAATTCTGAAAAACTAAAATCAGAAAAACAAAAACAACTTAATTAATTTTATTTTTTTTCTCCACTGCAGAGTTGTATTTTCTCGCCATAACCCCCCAGAGCAGCAACAGCAGCAGCTGCAGCTCTATCTTCAGGTGACACCACACTCCAGCTGCATGAATAAATATATAACAGGCATAATCCTGAATATTGCCTCCGGCTGCTGCGCTGCTTGTATTTCATTTGCACGCTGCACAAAAGGCTTTAAGAATCCCCGAATTTTGCAGCAGCATGTTTGGATTTCAGACCTTGTTGAAGCGTCACAGTGTGAGGGGATGGGAAGTCAACTTGTGGTTGATGAAGCGAGTCGGAGTCTGCAGCACTCTCTCGCTCTTTCTCTCTCTCTTTCTCTCTCTCTCTCTTTCTCTCTCTTTCTCTCTCTCTCTCTCTCTGGCTCTCTGTCTCTCTCCCTCTCTCTCTCCCTCCCTCTCTCCCTCTCTCCCTTTCTCCCTCTTTCTCTCCTTATCTCTCTCCCTCTCTCTCTGGCTCTCTGTCTCTCTCCCTCTCTCTCTCCCTCCCTCTCTCCCCCCCACCTCTCTCTCTCCGTCTCTCTTTCTCTCTCCCCTCTCTCTCTCTCTCTCTCCCACATCTCTTTCTCTCTCTCCCCCCTCTCTCTCTCCCTCTCTCCGTCTCTTTCTCTCTGTCTCTATCTTTCTCTCTCCCCTCTCTCCCACATCTCTCTCTCTCTCTCCCCCCCTCTTTCTATCTCCCCTCTCTCTCTCTTTCTCTCTCCCAGCTCTCTCTCTCTTTCTCTCTCTCTCCCTCTCTCTCCCCCCTCTCTCTCTCTTTCCCTCTCACCCCCACTCTCTCTATATTTCTCTCTCTCCCTCTCTTTCTCTATCTCTCTCCCACCTCTCTCTCTCTCTCCCCCTCTCTTTCTCTCTCCCTGTCTCTCTCTTTATATCTCCTTCTCTTTCTCTCTGTCTCTTTCCCTCTCACCCCCACTCTCTCTATCTTTCTCTCTCTCTCTATCTCTCTTTCTCTCTCCCACCTCTCTCCCCCCCCCCCCCTCTCTCTCTCCCACTCTCTCTCTCTCTCTCTCTGTATATATATCTATCTCTTTCTCTCCCCCCCATCTCTCTCCCCCCCCTCTCTCTCTCTCCCTGTCTCTCCCTTTCTCTCTCTCCCTCCCCCTCTCCCTCTCTCTCTCCCTCTCTCTCTCCCTCCCTCTCTCCCTCTCTCTCCCTCCCTCTCTCTCTCTCTCTCTCTCTCTCCCTCCCTCTCTCTCTCTCCCTCGCTCCCCCCCTCTCTCTCTCCCTCCCTCTCTCCCTCCCTCCCTCCCTCTCTCTCTCTCTCTCTCTCTCTCTGTCATTGAGGAAAACGTTATCGCCGTGTCTGTAGTCTCCTGCGCGCTCTGCTCTCCGCTGTGAAAACTTTCCTTAAAGGAGCTCAAATCAACCTCACACATTAACCCACATGTTTATATCTCTTCTGGATCTCCAACACGGACTTATTGTCGTTTATGTTTTTATTCTGTGTTGCTTCATGAAGCTCCTGGTTGCACCTCGGACCACAATGGACCACCGAGCGTGTCCGTTGCCTCCATGCTTGATCTCACAGCGACAGAGAGCCTGGCTCCAGTTGGACTAAACGCGCGCCGACACTTGACTGCCCGTCTCCTCTCCTCACGGCTGTGCGCGTGCCTCCACTCAGAAGACGAGCAGGAGAAGCGCTCAAATAAAAGACACGGACACTCTGAATGAAAGATAAGGAAGGAAGGAGGATGTTGCTATAAAACAAGAGGGGGGCATCTCAAACTGCTGCGGACTAAACGGATGTCTTCACTGGTGAGTGAACCTGCTTCTGTGAAATGTGAATATCTGGTGCGTCCTTGCATCCCTGGCACGGCTGGTCAGTGGAGGGAGGGAGGGAGATCCGAGCTCTTGTTGTAGTTGTGTGTGAGGGGGGAATTGAAAGTTGGTGACAGGGGAGCGACAGTGAAAACAGACGCTTTTGGATGAAAATGAAAGTTTGAGGGAAATCTAGTTTTTGGAGAGACAATGGAGAATAAGACAGGTACTGAGGGGTTGGGGTGCTGAAAAATAAGTGTGTGCAACATCATAATGCAACCTATACATAAGGAAATGCACAGAATGTGTTGTATTGCAGTGGATGAAGAGGTTGGGTGTTCGTGGGTATGCGTATTTACGCATCCGAGCGTCTAAGGCGCAGTAAAAACGCCAAAATAAAGTGATTTACTGCAGTTTAAGCTTCCAAAATCTGCCTCTTTTGTATTAAACTGAACCTCATAATTGCTCACAATCCTTTCCATGCGTTGAAAATGCTCTATGGTGAAGAATGAGCCCTCCACAATCAGAGAGAATTCTGGCAGATTTGCGCAAAAACCCAGCAGGTTTTGTTTTCATCCCTTGGATCTGTCGCTGTGGAACAGATAGCATGTTTTCATGTGTTCAGCCTCGGTTTAATGGCTTGTAAAGAGGCGTGCTCAGCTTCTTTTTTTTCCCCCTTCCCATGTGTGCTGCTGCTTTCATTCAGAGAGGGTGTGGCTGCTCGCGTGTCCATCCCTGCTCTGCTCTGCTCTGCTCTGCTGGAGGCTTTTCAGTTCATCCAAGCTCTGTGAGGGATGCAGCAAACTGTAAATTAATTCATCTAGTTGTGCGATTGTGTGTGTGTGAATGTGTGAACGTGCGAGTCCCTGTGTGTGTTCATTGAACGTCCCACTAATCCACCTGTCCTCAGGGGAGGGGGATTAAAGCTTATGGGACATTTTTGGGACCATGCTCTTCTCCTCCTCCTCCTCCCGTGCCTCCTCCTCTGCCTTTCAGCGACACACTCTGAGAGACTGAACATCAATTCCTTGAGCTGCACACACACGAGACGGAGCCACAAGTGCAACATTTGGTGGAGGCGTGTACCCAAAGAGCATGGATGAGCCTTGAGTGCGGGTATTTTTAGTATCCAAGGCTGGCTTGGTCCCCGCTGATGATGGGATGTCAAACTGTGACATGTGTCAGCTTGGAGGCTTTGTGGGCAGAGCAATTAGTGTTATCAAACCTCAAACTGGTACAGTAATAAGAGCGGGGGAGGATTCTAAGGCACTTTGGGTTTTTTAACTTGAATGTATTCAGGTTTAAAAAGAAGAAGGAGGAAGAGCAGAGCAACATGTTGATGCATCATAACCAGTCTCTGTCTCCTTCTCTGTCTTGGTTTTGGAGACAAAGTCCAGCTCAACCGGCTTCACTGGCATGAAAATGAGAAGTCTCAGACATGCTTTGCCATCCCTCCTCCCCTCTTCATCCCTCCATCTTTCCTCCAAGTTGCTTCATATTGTTCGCGGTCGCACCACAGAGAGTGAACATTGGATTCACACTCGTCATCAAAGCCTCACACACACACCCCCACCCCCTGAAAAAAATCCAGGGGCTCGCTCATTGGTATTCTCAACGTGAAACTAACACTTTCACTGAATGTATTCAGGGTTTTTTTTAGGGGGTGGGGGAGTCTTGGGGGTTCTGCTCGGCATATAATTTCATTCATCACCAGTTTTCTATCATGATCCTGCTTACAAAGCTGGAATCAGTGAGAATCATATCATGGAAATATGGAACGATTGAACTGTAGTGTCTCTTTTTTTTGTCTCACCTCTTCCTGCGCTCACTTTTCATGCTCAGGTTGCCAGAACATGTGCGTGGAAAGAATCAATAGATAATGGTTTTAAAATCTGCAGGGTTTGGCTGTTGTATTTCTTGATAGATCACAGCTGGAGGGACTGAGGATGTTAAACGAGACAACACTTGATCCATAAACATGCTCATGAATACCCTTCATAAAAACGCCACATCCCTCCGTCGTTCGGCGTCAATCAGAGTGCATCAAGCAGTCCTGACTTGGCGCCTCCAGCTGTTTTGTTTCCTCCTGAATGCAAAAAAAACCCAACAACAATCTAAAAGGACAGCCTCGCTCTGAATGGCCGCCGCACCAGGAAAGAACAATAACTGTCGAGGAGGAGATTTCGAGTGGCGGAATCCAGAGGGAAAACAGATTTAGAGGGAGAGCCTCGTAACTCGGGGACTGAAATGAAATGCGATGGCGTGCGTGAGTGTGAAAGCATCCATATGGAGAAATCACATGAACTTATCAAACTGAACATGGACGGTGTGGTCTGAAGCCATCATGTCAAGGTTGTAGTTAGCGTTCATAAATATGCAAGGCCACTAGGGCTTTAAGTGGAATCTGGTAAGCACTTCCACCACTTTCAACTTTAACCCCTTGGCATACTGGGACTTCTTACCAGCTGCCACTACCCTTCCCTGTCCTCTCCACATTACACAACAGCACCTTAAATACATGACCCATGAGGCTAACTTTTTCGCCATAGAGCAACTTCAAACTAAGGCCAACTTACTGTGTCGGATAAACAAGGAAAATCGGAGTCAAAGGAAGACCACAAGAATGTTGGCCTTGCTCAAAAATGGCACAATGATGGCACGAATCAGGATCAAACTTAAAACTAAGAACTTGGACAGAAGCCAACTCTCCTTAAAGGCTGGTTTATACTTCTGCATTGCCCCTACGCAGCAGGGGCTGACGCAGACATGAGCTCCACATACCTCTGCGTTGATGTGTGCGTGTCGCGCAGCGAGTCTACACACGAAAGTCAAAAGAGTAAAAATAACTTAAATTTAAGACATGCTGTTGCCCTCTTCTGCTTAGGGTCAGATTCTAGGTAATTTGGGTAGTGTACTGTTTTTTTCCGCCTCTGCATCCATCTGTACTGGTCTGCAGCCTGACCCTTCAGACAACAAATACTTGTATCTTTCTGTTTTGGGTCAGATTCTGGATTATTTGGAAGTGAACTGGTCTAGGCTCTTCTGGAGCACTCGCCATTTATTGGTGTTTTTCCACCTCTGCATCTATCCGTTCTGGTCTGCACCCTGACCACTCAAACACCAGAAAGTTGCCTTCCTCTAACTGGGGTCTGATTCTGGTTCATTTGTGTAGTGTACTGGTGCAGGCTCTCCTGGAGCACTCGCCATTTATTGGTGTTTTTCCGCCTCTGTATCCATCTCTACTGGTCTTTACCCTCCTCCCTCAGACACCAGAAAGTTGCCTTCCTCTAACTGGGGTCTGATTCTGGATCATTTGTGTAGTGTACTGGTGCAGGCTCTCCTGGAGCACTCGCCATTTATTGGTGTTTTTCCGCCTCTGCATCCATCTATACTGGTCTGCACCATCCCCCCTCAGACACCAGAGAGTTGCCTCCCTCTGTTTAGGGTCAGATTCTGGATCATTTGTGTAGTGTACTGGTGCAGGCTCTCCTGGACGGCTCGCCAAGTTTGTTTTGTTGTTTTTCCGCCTCTGCATCCATCTGTACTGGTCTGCACCGTCCCCCTTCAGACAACGAACATTCGCCTCCTTCTGTTTGGGGTCAGAGTCTGGATCATTTGTGTAGTGTACTGGTACAGGCTCTTCTGGAGCGCACACCATGTTGGTTTAGGTGTTTTTCCGCCTCTGCATCCATCTGCACTGGTCCGCCACCTCCCCCTCAGACACCAGAGAGTTCCCTCCCTCTAATTTGGGTAAGATTCTTGATCATTCATGTAGAGTACTGGTGCAAGCTCTCCTGGAGCACTCGCCATTTTTTGATGTTTTGATATTTTTCCACCTCTGTATCCATCTCTACTGGTCTGCACCCTCCCCCCTCAGACACCAGAGAGTCGCCTCCTTCTGTTTGGGGTCAGATTCTGGATAACTGAAGATTATCTTTAAGGTTCTAATGCCCTCTGTTTTGGTTGACACCATTTTTTTGGGACCTTGTGAATCGGCCCTTACTGCTCTCAACTGGGTTCATCAAAATAGGCGCAAACTTGAAGTCCTTCAAGTGAGCTTTAAGGGACCAACATGAACATTACTTTTCCTTTTCTGTCTCTTTAAGAGTCTGAATTGATTACGCAAACCTGAATCTTGCAATGTTTCCATTTCAAGCAGACACACTCCGGTCATGGGTCGTTCCATGCATTAAGACGATTGCACCGCTCGATTCAGTCAGTAAGTAGAAGACGTGTCATTTGGCTGAATTGCCTCAGTTCCTCCTGGTCACGACTCGACGCGAGATGAGAGTGACATTCATGTGAAAGAACAACCACCATCTCCCACCATCTCCTGCTCTCGGTAGACCTGTGACCTGTCTGACAAAGGGGACTCACTGATCACAGATTGGAGCTTTAACCTTGGGTGTTGGGCGGCAGACAACAGACAACCCTCATGAACTGTGAATCAATCCCTCTCGCTGCTGCTGCTGGTTTTCTCTCTTTAAATAGAAAACAGAGATAAATGTAGAGGCTTCTTGAGTCTGATTGCGTCTTTCTTGTGACAGTGAGGGGATGGCTTAGAGTGTGTAAATTGGGATTCCCCAGCTGCAAGTGCTGCTTTAGGATGGCTGAATAGAATCCAAATGAGCAAAATACCAATCAATGTCTCATTTCTAGCAGAAATTTTTCCGCTTAAAACTCCATTTCATGGTCTACCATCTATATTAAAAAGATCATCTTAAATTATGCAAAGTAATTGGTTTTGGTGAATCAGCTGACTCCAGTAATACAGGGACAACTTAAGTGGTTAAAAGATTAGATGTCAACCTTGGAAAAACTCAACATCTACGTTGAATAAATCAATAGTTGAGCCACCAAGGCCCCCTGGATGTGAGGAAAACTATCCTTTTATTGTCTGCAGTCATCTGCGGTCTTTAAATATTGATCAGCGAACATCTTTTTATTCTTGTAGGAAATGGAAACTGCCTGTAGCGTTTGGAAATAAAAGCTATTTCTTGTAAAGTGGGAGTGGGTGCTAGGAGCAAAAAGCAGGAGTCTTGGAATAGCACGTTTTTAGGGGTTGGAGGTAGATTTACAAGGTACAGGTGGAGAGTTAGGACTAGCCTTACTTCCTTTGCTTTAATCTGGCACATATATTTGATACATGGTGAAATAAATGGTTTCAGGGCTTTTTAGAGTTAAAATCTGGATGTTGTAAGAGGTCTGTCTGCTTTGTTTTTTTATGCTTTAGTGGAGGAATTAAGCCTTTAGAGCACTCCTTGTAAGGCCAAGCAAACAAATCAAGAGCTCAGCTGAAGTTACGAAGCATACACTCAAAAGGCTCTTCACAAAAGCTCACTCCTCCTTGATTTTTTTCATAAAAAGAAAGAGAGTTATTTGGCTCTGTAGGGGATGGGAGAGAGAGACTTGTGTAGTTTTCCTGCAGAAATACATTAATGCATTCATCCTGCACAGCCTCGGATTGTATCATTGATTTGCTGTTTTGTCTTACAGCCAACTTGGCTCTCATTTGCCCTGCAGAGGGTTTTTCCTTTTTCGTGGACCTTCTGGAGATAGTTTTTCATTGTAAGTATTTTATTGAAAATTGCCTTCTTTGGGAACGAAATCCGTGTTTTTTTGGTCTTCTTTTTTCCTGTGAAGCTTGAACTAAGCAACCAACTCTTTGCAAAAAAAATCTATTTTTTTCCACATTGTCGCACCTGCAGCCCTTTTCAATAAGCAGATATAAAGAAAGAGGTAAATGTATGTCAGAGTGATCCCAGAATGAGACTGCAGGCTGCTCTGAAAGGCTTGTTCAAAAAGTCACATGAGAATTGCACAGAAGGGACACGAAATTTGCTCAATTTGTGACATCACTAATTGGTCAAACTCTCCCCACAAGTGCTTCCTTATGAGTTCAGGTTGCAGCTGGCCAAAATAGGATATAGAACCCTAATTTCAGGATTTTGACAAATGCAAGTAAAATATTTAGTCTCCAAAATTTCAAACGAGGGACAACATCCATGTTTTTTGTCTTCTTTTGTCCTGTGTAGCTTGAACTAAGCAATAAACAGTAAAACAATGTCTTTGCAAAACCATTCAAATGTTTTGCACATTGCTGCACCGGCAACCCTTTTCAATAAACAGATATTTAAAAAGAAGTAAATGTATATTGGAGTAATCCCAGAATGAGACTGCAGGCTACTCTGAATCCTGTTCAAAAAGTCACATGAGAATTACACGGGAGGAACACGAAATTTGCTCAATTCGTGACATCACTAATTGGTGAATCTTCTCACAAGCGCTTCAGTATGATTTGACATTGTAGCTGGCCAAAATAGGATATAGAACCCTAATTTCAGGATTTTGACAAATGCAAGGAAAACATTTAGTCTCCAAAATTTCAAACGAGGGACAACATCCATGTTTTTTGTCTTCTTTTGTCCTGTGAAGCTTAAACTAAGCAATAAACAGAGTAAAAACATTGAAATGTTTTCCACATTGTTGCACCTGCAACACTTTTCAATAAACAGATATTTACAAAGATGTAAATGCATGATGGAGTAATCCCAGAATGAGACTGCAGGCTACTCAAAAAGCCAATTGAGAATTACACAGGACGGACACGAAATCTGCTCAGTTTGTGACACCACTAATCAGTCAAACTCTTATCATAAGTGCTTCTGTATGAGTTTAGGTTGCAGCTAGCCAAAATAAGATATAGAACCAAGTGGCAACCTCCGGTCCCAAACTATGAAGCCCATGCGGAAGTGTTATAAACTGCAGTTCATTGAGAATCTGCTTGAGGCTGGCTGCAGGAACACAGGAAACCACATAGACATGAATGGGAAAAAGGCGATCTTTGCAGCATTAATAAACATGTTTACAGCCTGGTCAAAAAACGGCTTGGCCCTACATAGCTAATTTCTCTATCGGCACACACTGTACGGGGGGGATGAATTTTTTTCTAACGCGACGGTTCAGAAGATATGAAGATTACGAGTTTTTGCTCACATAAGGACATGACTGACGTGACTCCCGGTCGGGGACACATAGCTGTTGGCTAGGAGGCTCAAACTCCGCCCCTTTACGTCACACTCTGCCTGGTTGAGTTCCGCATTTCCAATATGGCTGCCACCGTCGATTGGCTTCAAAACAGTGCTCAGGAACAGATGGGTGACATCATGGATACTACATCCATATTTGATAAAGTCTATGTATAGAACCCTAATGTCAGTATTTTGACTAATGCAAGGAAAACATGGAGTCTTAAAAATGTCACTCTATGAAAGTCACAAAAAGAAGAGGAAAAGGAAGCAACACGAGGGACGACATTCGTGTTTTTTGCCTTCTATTTTCTGTGAAGCTTGAACTAAGCAATGAACAGAGTAAAACAATGTCTTTGCAAAAACATTCAAACGTTTTGCACATTGTTGCACCTGCAGCCCTTTTCAATAAACAGATATAAAAAAAAGATTTGTCAAAAATGTTGCTCACAGCAACAAGGTTAGAAAGAAAAAGCATGACAGAGGTGACTGAATAGCTGCTGTTCCGTTCTTTGCCTTGAGCCCTCTACTTCAAACTTTCAAACTTGTCTTTCATCCCGCTTCACCTCGTCCTCCTCTTTAGTATTATTAAACGTATTGTGCATCAGCACAGTTCACTAAAATGATTCCGAACAGTCGCAGCAGAGTGTTCTTTAGCCGAACAAAGGAAAGACTCTTGACGCTGTGGAGACCTTCAGTCGAAAGGAATGCAGAGCCAGGCACGACTTACAGTACGTTTATTTCATCGCTCCATGGCAGAGACCTTGAATGGTTTTATGGTTTCAAACCTCTGGAGTTCAAAGGGTTTGTCTGTGCGATGCAACAGAAAAACATGTGTCAGGGTAGAGAGAAGAGAAAACTGGAGGTTTGGTGGAAGCGAGAAAAGATTGAGAGTTCAAAAAGAGATTAAAAAACTAAAAACAGAACACAAACAGTTTGAATCTCTGTAGGTTGACCTTTATTATGCAGACCAGATAATGTATAGGTCTTAATCCAGCAATTAAAACCACAAGGTCGGCAGCAGAAGTTATAATCCATTATAATCCAGATTATCTATCTCTATGTATAGCTGAAAACAGCTCACTGATTTGGCACAACCCATTTCTATTTGTTAATATTCAACCAGGCACCTTGAAGTGGCCAATGGGGAACAATTAAGGGGGGTACGTACGCCTGCTGTTCCATCTGTCGCATTAAAAACCCAGGACAGATCTTATATCATAATTGATACGATGAATTAATAAATGCACTCTGCATTAACAGCTTTCTACATGATTGCACACAAGTGAAATGTATATAAAGGCATTCAACTCAATTAATAACTTGGGGAAATCTCTTTTAATATTTACAGTTGGAACTCAGATAGCATTAGGATATTTTGAATGTGTTTTACTAGGTTGTTTAATGATTTTAAGACTGCCTTAAAGAAGTGAAAATGTTGCTTCTTATGGGAAAAATCATGAAAAATTTGAATATTTTGCTTCTGGTGCAAAAAAACATGAAAACAGTGAAAATGTTGCTTCTGATTGATTTGTCTTTGGGGATTTTTTAGATCCACTTTTGGCCATTCTAGACTTTTCAGCCGAAACCCTTTTCGATCAGCCTATTTTATTTGGTCTTGTAATGATTGTGATTGTGACGATTTCTGCTGATCGACAAAAAATTACTCATTCATTCATTCATTCATTTACTGTCAAGTTATGTGTGGTTTGATCTCAGCCCCTGCCCAAACTTGAAAGGGCCTGGAACACATGAAAAGACGCTGGGACAACTCAAATCTGCTTTTTCCATGCAGTGGATACAACTTAAATTGAAGGGAAATGTAAGAACACAAAACCTAATTTTGAAAATGTTCTAGAAATGTGGGAACATAGGGATGACCCCCTGTGGATTACTGTCATGTTGCTAGATCTAAAGCACAAGCTAGACAAGCTTTTTTCATATTTTGCAACTACATTTAAAGCTCCAATAAGGAACTTTGGGGTTGTGTCAATTTTGGCGCCCCCCTGTGGACAAAGCAGAATGAGTTTCCTCTTTGCTGATTCTGTCCTGCTGATGTGGAACTACTGTCTTTCAACACAAAATATCACATCCTTTTTTATTCTAAGCGTCTAACAAGTAAGTCACAATTAATCTTTGATGTGGAATGTTTATCATACAGCAAAGATTACAAGAGAGACGTCTGAGGAGATCAAATGTACGGCAGACTGCCATTGAGGGGACCAATCACAGGGCTTGCGGTCCACATCAATTCAACCTGTGGTTACATTTTGGAGGAGGTGTACATCGGTTACATGTGTAGGTAAGGGGGCTACGCAGACTGTACGTAGAAGTTTAGACCAGGCTTAAAGTTATATTTTTGGGGCATTTTGGCCTTTAATGGAGAGGGCAGCTGAAGAGAGATAGGAAATGTGGGGAGCAAAGAGTGAGGGAAGACGGGCACCAAGTTGGGAGTTGAACCCACGACTGCTGCGACAAGGACTATATCATCTGCATATGGGGTGCACGCTTAAACCGCTAGGCCAACGACGCCCCATGATGCCTTTCTTGATAAATATGGGTTTCCTTGCAACAGAAATTAAACAGCTGTCAAACAGCAAATAAATATGATGTCACAGAGTGTGATGTCCAAAGATGGGGAGCCCAAAAAGAGTGTGTGAGGGTGTTACTGAAAAAATTGCCAAAACAGGGTTTGATCCTGGAGAAGCCTTCTAAAAGATAGTCCCAAAAAGGGGAGGGCATCGTGTATTTAGGGTCATCCCTATGCAAGGCTGTATGGTATGTGTTTTAGGCCTTTAATGCTTTTATTCAGGGCGGACAGGAAAGTGCATAGAGTGGGAAACTTGGAGAGAGAGTGGGGAATGACATGGAGCTAAGGACGACAGGCTGGATTCAAACTCAGGCTGCCGGCTTCTTGTACCATAGCTTCTGTGCTCAAGTTTCAGCACAAGGCCAAACTGGCGCCTGACAGCATATAATCCTTAATATGTTTCCGCCTCTTTACACCCAAACAATCCTTATTAAAACAGAGTATAAAACACTTTACTGTAGAAGAAGAAGACACCATTGTAGCGTTAATTCAAACTGGGCTGCACATTCATTTAAAGCCTTTTTGAGCCCCAGATCCAACATTATTTTTCGCCTCTTCAGAACAAGACAATCCTTATTAGAACAGGATCCCTCATACTTCACAGGATACTTAAACCGGCCTCAATTAAAACACAATTCTTTCATATTTCCTGGTCCATTGCGGACGTTCTCAGAGCCGCTCTTTTGTTCCTCCACCAGAGAAATGCTTGTTATCTTGGGAATACAGTTACACCGGTATTATTTCTTGTTCCTCTATTAAAATATGATTACCAGGATGTTTTCTAATACAGAACCTGACGTTACGCCCTCCGACTTTGTCTTGCTGTTGCTCCCCGGGGTGTCCTTTGAAATCATCTAAGTGTGAGGAAAGGTGTAAATTGCATCCCATATGGCTCTTTGTAGATTTACCTCAACGCCGTCTCTTCTTACATATGCACGTTTCTTGCAGCCTGTTTCAGTCCTTTTTTTAAAATCCCTTTATGGTTCTCCAGTGTCGGAGGGAAAGAGAGAGTGCGTGGGATGAAAGAGGACGGTTAAAGACAAGGAAGTAAGAGGTGAGAAGTGGAGGCAGAGTGGACTTAATGCATGCTTCCTGTTCAGGTGAAAGGTGGAGGACAAGGGCGTCAAATATCTGATGACATAATGGCCACTTATGACTTAAGTGAGTGTGTTTAGATAAGAGCCCCAGCTATAAATAGATAAAACACAAGTGCCAGAGTATATCGAGAATGCATCGAGGATGTCACTGATGTTAGTGTAAGACCAAAGGGGGTGAGGTCAAGCTTACTGTATGTGTCACACCCTGAAGTTACACAAGGAGATAAGAATTTTAATGGATCTCATAAAGTACTTGAGTAACAGGAGAATCATGCTTTGTTGAGTTGGTGATCGTGCTTGGGTTGAGCTAAGATCATTGAAATCGGGACAGTCAAAACACAACCAGACTGTTATGATGCGAATAACTTTAAATACTTTGCAGAATCCATCCAAAAACAAGAAAACAAGCCTTAGTTTGCAGAAAAATGAAGTCAACATGGATTATACACGGACTAATGAAACTGAAAGCAGAATTTCATCAAAAATATCCTTGTAGGATTTGAAAAAGTGATGCAGTGGAAGCGTGAACTGTACCATCATCCATTATTTCCTGGAGAGGCGATAAGAAGCCCCAATTTGGAAATGCTGACTGACTAACTTTTGGCTTATCTAAAAACCAACAGAGTCAAGGCCATTGTCTAGCCACTTGGAAAACATCTTCAGCACACCCACCTGTCAGTCAAATCACCTTATAATCAATCAATCAATCTTTATTTGTATAGCGCCAAATCACAACAAACGTTATCTCAGGACGCTTTAACAAACATAGGAGGTCTAGACCACTCTATGTCAAATTATGAACTGAGACCCAACACCAAGACAGGGTAAGACTCAGTCTGACCCCACCTTAATCCATCATGAGCATTGCACATCGCAGTATTTAGCTAGTTACAGTGGTGAGGAAAAACTTCCTTTTAACAGGCAGAAACCTCGAGCAGAACCAGACTCATGTTAGACAGCTATCATGCCTCGACCGAGTTGGGTCAGGAAAGACAGATAGAGGGGAGTAAGAGAGAGAAGTGATGGTGATGAGACGAGTAGTGGAAGCTGTTGCCGCTAGTTTCCAGCACGTCCATATCAGCTGGAGTCCAGATCGTCCGCACCTACGAGACAAGGGAGCTCAGGGACTCCAGAAAGGTCTATGGTTAGTAACTTTAATGGGACAGGCAGAGTTAAAGTAAGTGATGAAGGGGTTGGGGGGAAGGGGGTGAGCTAGGACAATGAAAATAGATGAGATGAAAAACCATGCAAAGTTCCAAGAAATTAAGAATTAAGGTCTGGAAAGTAAACCCAAGTCACCCATTGGTTTCTGAAGATCACTCATGAAGCTCAGAAATGATGGACGCCATATTGGAAATGTCGACTCCAAGTAACTTTGGGCTTATCTTGAAACCAGCTTAGTTGAGATGCTACCTGGCAAACGACTACAATCAGTCAGTCAAATTAGCTATACCCCCGAAATCTTAGCCTTCATATAATATAGATTATATATTAAAATCACCATGAATAAAAATGTAGATAAAGGGTCAATTTTTGTTTTTTTGAACCATGCTTGAATCATGTTTCATTTTGCTGTAAAAATCAACTTAAGTTTATTTGAGCTGGTGTCTCAGTCAGTGATTTGAACATAATGTTTTGGTCTTTTAACATGGAGAGTCTAACCTCTCAGAGAGAGACAGTTTGGATTAACTGAATTGGTGCGACAGATAAAACCATAACCTCACCTTTTACTGTCATGTCAAGGAAACAACATCAGACTGTTTCAAACATGGTTAAATCTCAGTGAGGGCCCCTGTTGGTGTTGGAAGAGGCATCATGAAGCCAGAAAAAGGTGAACGCCATATTGGAAAAATGGTAAATGGACTTGTACGTATAGCTCTTTTCTAGTCTTTCTGACTACTCAAAGCACTTTTACACTGCTAGTAGCATTCACCCGTTCACACCGCATTCACACACTTACTCATCAGTAATTCAAACACACATTCACACACCGCTGACCAACAGAGGGATTTTAGGTTCAATGTGTAGCCAAAGGACACTTCGGCATGTAACTGAAGGAGCCGGGGTTGAACCACCAACCTTCCAATTGAGAGACGACCCACTCTTCCCACTGAGCCACAGCCATCCCATTGGTTTCTGAAGAGGCGTCATGAAACCCAGAAATGGTGGACGCCATATTGGAAAGGCTGACTCCAACTAACTTTGGGCTTATCTTGGAAACCAGCGTAGTTGAGGCACTGCCTGGCAAACAGCTACGATTCAGACCTGCCAGTCAAATTAGCCACGCCCCCTAAATCTTAGCCTTAATTTAATGGAAATGGACCACATTTACAAAAATCCACATGGTCTGTTTTTTAAACATTTGAACCCTGCTTTAAACATGTTTAATATTAGCTCTGATGAGGTTCCCTTGGGTTTTTGAGTCAGTGTTGAATGGGTTTTGTACTTCCTCATTACAAGAAGTCAGCAACCTCCAACATGAATCACCCATTTGCTGTTCAGGGTAATTGTGGTTTGTACCCGTCGATAAATCCAAGGCAATGAGAGGGAAACAAAGTCCTCCTGCAGTGCAGTTTGTCAGAACTAAATGAATCCAGAGATTCAGATTGAGGCAGATTCCAGACATGAGTATGTCACTGTCCTGTGCAGCATTACAAGCGTGTGATGCAGAACAATAACCGACAGCCGTGCAGTGATTCTGCTGTCACGCTGCTGCAGAATACCCAGGTGGTTCATGTTTATCTGTACAGTATGTTGATCATGACAGCCCCACTCTGCATTCAGATTCCCCTCAGACCTCAATCTATGCTAGCAGACGCCCCCTCCGAGTGCAGCTGTAAATCACAGCGCGTATTGAACACACACTCAACACACATATGGGTCTGCACATGACAACATGTACGCTCGATTTAAAGGAAAACTTTGGGATTGTCACCAAACAAGGCAGCCATGACCGAAGCTGTCACGCGCCTGTGCACATGAAGACAAACACACATAATTGTTGTTTCTGTCGTCAGCTTCTGGGTTTGGCTGTGCACGCACTAAAACACACACATAAACACACACATAAACACACATTTGTGCAGCTTGCCACATTCCCTGCGTGTCCCGAGGGTTCCCGGGGAGTTTCCATCAGAAGAGAGGATTTGCTTCACACCTGTCACTGTGTGTGTGTGTGTGTGTGTGTGTGTGTGTGTGTGTGTGTGTGAGAGAGAGAGAGAGTGGCTAAGCAGCATTAAGGATTCCTACAATTCCCTGATGTAATTTGTCAAGTGATGGAGGGAATAGATTCTAGCAGCAGCAGCAGCAGCAACACACACACACACACACACGGACTCACACACACTGTTAGCATCTAGTATGAGCCAGTGTTAATTTTGGCGGCTATTTCAGATTTAGCCTTAGTCTTTAGACAAAAATGCCTGTTAGTTTTAGTCTAGTTTAAGGCGGAAACTCAAAACATTGCAGTCTTTGATTTTTGCCGAAACATCTTCACTCTTTAAAAAATTCATGTAGTCATCAGATATTGGTAACAGGGTTGTCCCTGCTAAAAAGTCAAAAGCAAACATTCTTGATGTGACCTCTGTGACACAAACACTGACACGTTCAGCTGAAGGTCTCCAGTTTACAGGGTCACTTTTAAAACCGGAACACCGGGAGAGACGCATTCACGGTGGGCTGAGAGAAGACTACTGTTACAAGCTGCTAAATCAAGAGAATCACAGCTTCTTCTTTTGAAAAGTACACACACATACAAAAAAGATAGAACAAATAAAAACTAATGAAAGAAAGAGAAATCAAGTGATTCATAGATGGACAAACAATGACTGGGAATGATTTTTGGAAAAAAATAAAAAAAAAATAATAAAGATTGAAAAAAAATGTGGAATAAAATGTTTTGAATAAAAAGTTTTGAAAAAAAAGTTTTGAAAAAAAGTTTCGAAAAAAAAGTTTTGAAAAAAAAGTTTTGAAAAAAAGTTGAACAAAATTTTTTGGAAAAAAAAAATTTGATTTTTTTTTGGGGGGAAAAAAAATATTTGATTTTTTTTGGGGGGAAAATTTTTTTTTAATTTTTTTTGGGGGGGAAAAAAAGAATTAGATTTTTTTTTTTTTGAAATAAATGAATTGGACAAAAAAAATGTGAAAAAAAAAATTGACAAAAAAGTTGACCTGGAACCTTTCGAAAAATACATTTTCCTGAAATTTGAAATTGTGCTCCAAAATTAGAAAAACATGAAAAAAGTGAAAATTTTGCGCCTGCAGTTAAAAACATGGAAAAAGCAATGATTATCTTGACTCACAGAAAAATGCCATAAAAGGACTGTATTGCACATTTACGACGGTGCCTGAATGTACCTGCTAGGGGTGTCCAGATTAGGGATGCACAGATCCTATCCTGGTATCGGATATCGGCTAGATTGGACTCAAAAAGCTAGATCGGATATCGGTGACAAGGGGCCGATATATGGTGCCATATATCCATATGGCAGATCTATTCATCTCAGTTCTATGCTTTTCTGTGTTTACATCATCAGCGCCAGCCGGTCTTTGCATTTTTGCCCGGTGGAGCATGATGGAGGATAACAACAGAGACTCTGCAGTTTAGGTGCATGCTTTTTTTGCTAACAACTCCGCCGGAAACTCGCAACATGTGCACTTGCAGCGGTAATGTTTCGACAGATGGCAGTCGCGCTGAAAAATATAATGGAAACCAAAAGGACAAAGTTTACGTGAGCTGTAGTGTACTGCAAAGAAGCAAGAAACCTTCTATTAATGGATTCAAAGTGTGAAAAAACAGACAGGTTATTGGATTTAATTGTTCCGGATCCTTGAAATGAAGGGATTCCGGCCTCTGGTTTAGCACTTGGAACCCAGGTACAGTTCACCATCAAGTCAGAAAAGCTTGAAGTTGCCAAAACATGATTCTATCCTCAAATTAAGGAATAGAGATTGTTAAATCAATACCAGGATCGGATCGGCTAGTATCGGTATCTGCAGATACCAAAGCCCAGGTATCGATAACGGTATCGGGACCTAAAAAGTAGGATCGGTGCATCCCTAGTCCAGATACAACTTTTTCACTTCCGATATGATACCGATATTGCAGCCTCGAGTTTTTGGCCGATACCGATATCGATCCGATACGATATCAGCACGAATCATACGTACTTTTATTACTTACTTTGTAGTATGGAATGTTAGAAAAGGCTTGATCAAGTGATATTACTCAAACAGAGAACAATAAATAAAACACTTTTGTGTAATATCTGAAGTTAAACGATTCAGCCTATCACTGATAAAAAGTAAAAAGAAAACATTCTTGATATAAAGATATTTTGATTCTCTTGATTCAAATAAAAATGCCATGGACACAATATAAGGGCTGGATTGCACTTTTACGACGGTCCCTGAATGCACCTCGCAGCGACAGGCGGACTGGACAGACAGTCAGTTCACGGCACTCTGAAATGCATCTGCATCTTTGATGACAAGGAGTTTATCCAAACTTACTAAATGTGTCTGATGTATCAACAAACTGGATTAAATCAAGCTGTAGACGGGGAGCTTTTTACGGTAATGGCGGCAAAAATCGTCAAACATCAAATATCCAACAGACGTCCCCCGGTTGGGTCTCCGTCACTAACGCACACCAGAGTTAGGTTAAAAATCCTCAATGAAGATGAGACAGATGCATGGAAGTGAGGAGAGCTGGTTCATAAAGCACACCTGCTGCAGGTAGAGACCATAGACTGTATAAAATATGGACGTAGTATCCGTGACGTCACCCATCTGTTCCTGAGAGCTGTTTTGAAGCCAGGCGGCGGCGGCAGCCATATTGGAAATGCGGAACTCAACCAGGCAGAGTGTGACGTAAAGAGGCGGAGTTTGAGCCTCTTAGCCAACAGCTATGTGTTCTCGAACGGGAGTCAAGTCAGTCATGTCCTTATTTGGGCGTTAGAAAAAAATTCACCCCCCGTACAGTGTGTGCCGATTGAGAGATTAGCTACGTAGGGCCAAGCCGTTTTTTGAACCAGGCTGTAAACATGTTCATTAATGCTGCAAAGATCGCCTTTTTCCCATTCATGTGTATGTGGCCAGCCAGCCTCAAGTGGATTCTCTATGAATTGCACTTTATAACACTTCTGCATGGGCTTCCTCGTTTGAGACCGGAGGTTGCCGTTTGGTAGAGACCAAGCTAACACTGAGCCCCTCAGATAATAACTCAGCCTGTCACAGGAAGTCATCACTTGTGTTTCTAAAGATTAGAAGCACAGCGGGGGGGAAACAGGGATTCTGAATGTCCAACGATCCCCTGCTAATGTTTTCGTTTCGTCATCGTCTCATCAATGAAATCAAAACGTGTTTTCTTCAGAGTTTTTATTACCAGTGATGCACTTTAGCTCGTCATGGTCTCATTTTCGTCATGAAAAATGAGTCGTTGACAGTATTTATCGTCATAATTCAATTTACTAAATTAACACTGGTATGAGCTTAATTAAAAACCAAGCTAAAATCTTCACAATGTGGAAAAACAAACAAATTTTCGTCCTCCATGTTCATGTGACTCTGACTGCTGAAAGCTCATTTTAATGCGAGTGGCTTGAAACACAGCAGGTGACTGTGTTTGTTAACCTACAGACTCCAGCAACATTAATCATGTAAATGTTGAGTTTTTTTTTCCACCACTCATGAATAAATTCCTCCAGCTTCCCGGCCCCCCTGCCGCCAATCCATCTCCCCTCTACCCATAATTCCTCACTCTGCTCTCTCGCTCCCTTTTCCCAGCTTGCCTCCTGTCTATCCTTTTTCCTTTTTCAAACATCTCCTTGCATCCTTCGCCTCTTACTCTTCCATCCTTCTCCTCCATGCTCCATCTATTGAGAGTCTTCGTACTCCCTCATCGCCTCCTTCTTCATCCTTATCTCCACCTGCCTCATTTCATTCCTCTCCTCCCTTGTGATGCTCTTCACCTTCCTGTTTCGTGTCCTATTCTTCTTTTCCCACTTCACTAGCCATTCGGGGGCCCCCTCGATCTTTCATGCATTTCTGTTTCCATTTGATTTTTCACTGCTGTTATTGTTGCTGTATTTCTGATTTGATTTGTTCCATACTTCATGCACTCACTCCATTCATTCCTGCGCCTTTGTTCCTTTTTTTCCCTCTTTTCCCAAAGCGCATGTCCTGCAATTTTTTCCCTGCTTTCCTGCACGCTGAAGCAAAGTGTTACTGAGAAGTGAATCAGATCCCTCTCCATACCAACTGTCTTTTCTTGCATGCACCAAAGCCTGCTGTATGAAACATGAACAAAGCAACTTGGACAGCGGCCTTGTGTTTGTATTGGAAGTGAAGTGATGTCTTGAGGTTAATCAGATCCCTGCCAGCAGGAGATTGCATTCAGCCTGCTTTTGCTTTTCATACCAACTGTCTTTTCCTGCATACACCAACGCCTGCTTTATAAAACATGGACAAATTCTGAGAAACTCTTCTCTAATTGCTCCTACCACTTTACTTTGGTCCCATATTGTTGATATTTATCTTTAAAGTCTCTAATTTGACTTCTTTGAGTGACTTTTTATAAAATATATTTGCCTCTGGGTTCGATGACAACGTTTTTTGAGCTTAGCAATGACCCACCTCCAGCCAAGACATGGGCTGCATTGTTTGTAGTGTGATTAGAACAAAGCAACCTGGGAAGCAGCCTTGTGTTCCAATAGGAAGTGTAGTTATATCGAGCGATAAATCAGATCCCTGCTAGCAGGAGGTTGCATTCAGCCTGCTTTTGCTCTCCATACCAAGTGTCTTTTCTTGCATACACCAACGCTTAGTGTATGAAACAAGGACAAAGTCTGACAACTACCTCTCTAATTGCTCCTACCATTTGACTGTGGTTCCATATTGTTGACATTTATCTTCATAGTCTCTATTCATACTTCTTTAAGTGACAATTTTTGCATCAATATTTGCCTTTTGGATTCGATGGCAACCATAGCAATGAACCACTTCCAGCCAAGACATCGGCTGCATTGTTTACACTCTGATTAGAACAAAGCAACATGGGAAGCAGCCTTATGTTTAGGTCAGAAGTGAAGTGATGTCTTGAGATTAATCAGATCCCTGCCAGAGAGAAATTGCATTCAGCCTGCTTTTGTCCTTTGTGGGGAATGCCTGTTTGAAAAGGTAAGTTTTTAACTGTTTCTTAAATGAATGAAGTGAGTCAGAAGCACGGATGTGTGGGGGGAGAGAGTTCCAGAGGGTGGGGGCGGCTATGGCAAAGGCCCGGTCCCCCAAGGTACGGTGGTTGGATTTAGTAATGGGAGTGAGGAGGGTGGAGTCAGAGGATCAGAGGTGGCGGGAGGGGTGGTAGTACTGGAGAAGGTCAGTGAGGTATGGGGGGGCCAGGTTATTGAGGGATTGGCTTTTTTGAATGGGTGTTTATGTGGCATCCTCTGCCTCTAGAGCCAGCCTCAAGTGGACATTTGAGGTACTGCAGTTCCATCTCAGTTTCACTTCTCTGGACTGGAGGTTGCTTCTTACTGCTGAAGTGTAATTGGTGAACACTACACCGACTACAAACAGTAACCAGAACCATTCATAAACTGAAACCAGACCTCCTAACACAGATTTGGTATTTGTTTGTAGAATCTGCAAACAGACCTTAAAATGGACCTTTACCTTCTTTCTTCCTCTGAGAGCTTGATTTCATCCCTTCCTCCTTCCTCAAATCTGTCCTTCAGGGACAACTCTTCTATTCCTCCTCACCTCTCACTCAAACCTTTTTTCATCTTTTATCTGTTTTTGTCTCCTTCCTTTGATGGTTCCATTCCTTTTTTTTTATCCTTCTGTTTTCTCCCTCCCACAGTTCTGTCATCTATCCCCTGCTGTCTTCCCTCTTTTGTCCCTCAGTCCCTCTCTAAATCTTTTTTCGTCTGTCCCCCGCTGCTTGTTTCCCGTTATTTCCTTTTTCTCTCAATAAAGCTGTTTCATCCTTATTTTGCTCCTCTTCTCATCTCCTGACCTGTACTGTCTGTTCTTTTTTCCCCACTTGTTCTCCTCCACTTCTGTTGCACCTCTATTTCCCTCATTCCCATGTCTCCTAGTCCTCTCATCCTCTTCCTCCCTCGCTTTGTATTCTACCCACCTCTCCTTTTTCCTCTTAAGAACTGGTCTTTCAGGGTGACTGTGCGTGATACAGTTGCTACATTCACACACTCCTCTTTTTTTCCCCCCTCTCACACACACACACACACTTGCTCACACAGTCTCTGGGTAGTCTTCACTTTGAAGGTGATGTGCTTTAGGGATTTGTCTCTTCCTCTGCTGTTTGACAGTTTGGCAGCGCATACCGTGGTCCAAGTGTGTATATGTGTGTGTCAAGCGCAGTTTGCCAGCTAACATACTCTCTCGCTTGTCAGTTTATCAACTCACAACTCCTTCACACTCTCAGTTTTTTCCTCACGTACACACTCATTAAAGTGTGTGGCTCGTGGTGCGGAGAACCGAGCTAAGCCCGGCGGGGTTAGAGAGCTTTAAATCTCAGTCAAAATGCTAACAAACGACAGTATGTGACCCCTCCAGTGACTGCAGGACGTCATATAATAACTCCATAAATCACATGTAGGGGAGTCTATTAATTTTAAGTGCATAACCTGTGATGACATCACTAATTCATTGGTCATGGTTAGGGGTGCAACGGATCAAAAAACTCACGGTTCGGATCAGATCACGGTTTTGAGTCACGGATCGGATCATTTTTCGGATCAGCAAAAAAAAAAGAAAACAAGACAAATATAACTTTGTCCCTCCATTTATTTTGTAAAACACTTTGCCCATTAAATAAAAACAACATTCAACTCAAAATGTACTGCATGTGCAAAGCACCCTATCTGTGGGCTGTCCTGCCTCATTCACTGCATTTCATGGCATGGCAAGTGAAGGAGCAGAGGAACTTCTAAAATTTCACTCTATTCTTCTTTCAATCGCTGATTTTCACCATCCACTTTTCTTTGAGCTGCAAACTTGGAACACACAGTGTTCCAAGTTTGCACACAACTTTTTTCATTAACCGATCCGCGGACCACGTCCGTGCCGAACCGTGGAGAGGCATCCGAACGGATCACGGATCAACGGTGATCCGTTGCACCACTAGTCATGGTCAGTGCTGTCATGGTTCACCATGCAGAATTATTATCAGCCTTTGTACTGGTTTGGTAATCACAGTTAAGTGTGTACAATCTAAACAGATGGAACTAGTGTTAATGTTTGTTGTTGTGTTCATACTCACACTTTAAAAGGCAACTTTTTTGTTTTTTAAGGTGTTTTTTGGGGGCATTTTAATGGATAGGACAGCTAAAGAGAGACAGGAAACTCATTTTTATTTACAGTCATAGCCAAAAGTTTTGAGAATGACACAACTATTAATTTTCACAAAGTCTGCTGTTTCAGTTTTTTTAATGGCAATTTGCATATACTCCAGAATGTTATGAGGAGTGATCAGCTCAACTGCAATTAATTGCAAAGTCCCTCTTTGCCTTGAAAATGAACTTTATCACCAAAAACACATTTCCACTGCATTTCAGCCCTGCCACAAAAGGACCAGCTAACATAATTTCAATGACACACAGGTGTCACACACATTAACACAGGTGTGGGTGTTGATGTGGACAAGGCTGGCGACCAATCTGTCATGATTGAGTGACTGGACACTTTAAAAGGAAGATGGTGCATGACACCACCTTGCCATGAAGCAAAAGTCATAACAAAATGGCTCAGGGAACAAAACATTAAGATTTTGGGCCCTTGGCCAGGAAACTCCCCAGATCTTAATCCCATTGAGAACTTGTGGTCAATCCTCAAGAGGCGGGTGGACAATCAAAAACCCACAAATTCTGACAAACTCCAAGCATTGATTATGCAAGAATGGACTGCCATCAGTCAGGATTTGGTCCAGAAGTGGATTGACAGCATGCCAGGGAGAATTGCAGAGGTCTTGAAAAAGAAGGGTCAACACTGCAAATATTGACTTATTGCATGAATTCTGTGTAATTCTCAATAAAAGCTTTTGATACTTATGAAATGCTTCTAATTGTATTTCATTATACCATAGAAACATCTGACAAAAACACCTAAAAACCCTGAAGCAGCAGACTTTGTGAAAATGTAATATTTGTGTCATTCTCAAAACTTTTGGCCATGACTGTATATAGCACCTTTCATGAACAACAACAGCAATAGGTAAAATGATACTAGGCTAATACATGATAGAGGAAAGTGATACGAAATACTTAAAAAAATAACAAAATCATTACAATACAATCAATGAAATAAAATAAGATACATATCAAAAAATGTAATATTTACAATAAACTTTTAAAAATAGAAATAAGAGAAATATCAGAAAAAAATAAACAAAAGCATCACAATAAAATCAATATAGTACAATCTGAATAATTTCAGAAAAATAACTCAAATCAATACAATAAATCAAAAGAGTATAAACAGGGGCGCTGGTGGCCTAGTGGTCTAAGCGCCCCACATACAGAGCCCACAGCCCTCGTCGCAGGGGTTGCCGGTTCGACTCCCGACTGGTCGACCATCTCCTGCATGTCTCCCCTCACTCTCTACTCCCCACATTTCCTGTCTCTCTTCAGCTGTCCTATACAATAAAGGCCAAAAAGGCCAAAAATATAACTTTAAAAAAAAAAAACGTAAAATCAGATAAATGTAAAAAATTATGCTCCATCAATGGTAATAATGCTAATAGTACTTCAAGTTAAAAGCCAGATTAAAATGGTCAGTCATTAGTTTACTTTAAAAAAAAAAAGACCAATGGAGTCCAACATTCATTTACCAACTAAGAAATTGAATTATATGGTTGAGTTTTGTAACATATTGTATTAAATGATATCATTTTACGTCACAGTGTGATGAACTGCCTGCATCAAATCGTATCATATTGTATCGAATAAGGTTGCATCAGATTGTATGGTGTTGTATCTTAGCATAAATTAACTTATCTAATATATATATATATCATAGAGCAGATCAGTATCATCATATCGCATTGTTTTGTGCCTTATTGAATGTATGATATTCCATTATGTAGTTTCAAATTACTGTATTGCACTGTAATGTACTCTTAATCTACCATTCTCTATGTTTTCCACTGAATGCCCTTTTTGTAATTTCAAAGCGAGGAAATGACACAATGATTTGAATTTAAAATAATGAAAAAAAACATCATTGTCTGTTTTTCTCTCCTACTTTTCTTTCTATATCCTCCTCCTATCCATCTGCTATGCAGTTCTATATGTATTATACAAATGCAGACAGTCAGCAGCCACTGTTATTTAAATCGTATAAAGGGAAAAGGAGAAAAAAGTAATTAAGTGTATTAATTAGACCAAGATTTGTTTAACGAGTGTCCCATTAATTACCATTATTTAAATAATCTAATAACATCACGTAGACTCATTGAATCACAGACTTTGTGGTAATATATGAGTTAATTCTGTACTTGCTGTGTAATGGACGGGTGTTAAATAGTTCAGTGTGAGTGTGTTTATATTAGGCTTTCATGTGTAACGCATGTACAACTGCAAAACAACAAATACATACTCCAAACACACTCTCTGTCTCAGCCGGAGATGAATGTTTCCAGACTCTAACACTTATATGAATAATTAATGGAGTGAAATAACCTCAAAGACAAAACAAAAATCACGGATTAGTTTGTTTTTTGGGGAGTTTTGTAATTCTCTTCTTGTAAGTCAGCCAGCTGAAAGTGGATGTCCCCTTTGTCTTCACACACCACAAAGCAGAAAGCATAACCTTGTGCAGCAGAGTGCCAAAGATCTAAAGCTAGAGCTGAATCTTCCCTAAGCCCTTCCAGATACAGTCTGGGTTTTTTGCTTTATTCTGGCGGGGATCCAGATGTAGAGGGGGATTTGACTTGGGGATATTAGCCGCCTCTCCTTTGCTGGGCGCACTCAATCAAATCTTTTTTTAAAAAGAAGCCGATGGGAGAATGTCAAGCTGTTTCTTGATGTTTGAGACAAGACGGTAAAGTATGTAGATGGAGTGTCGATTCAGAAAAGGTTAAACCAAAAATTCAACATGCAGTTTTACATGTTTGCAATACTGAATGTTAATCTGTGAGGTTTAAAAACATCATCCAGGGAAGGTTTTTCTCACACTTGCTCTTTCTGTTGCAGCAATGAAGCTTTTCTCTTCTATTTGGCAAGTTGACAAAAACAACAGAGGATACAAAAGAGAGAATCCAACCTTACTATCACCCCACTTATCCCACAAGGCAATGTTAATTTTGTCATCTTCTCCATTCTGGCTTTTTGTTTTTGTTTTTGCAACCAAATCAGAAAAAGTTGGAACGCTGTATTAAATGTTAACAAAAACAAGTTTAAACCTGATAGCAGTCAACAGAATTAAGTGCAAAGACAACATATGAAATGTCAAAACTGAAAATGGTAATGTTTTTCATTAAAATGATATGCTTATTTAACATTTGATGCCAACAACATCAGTTGTTGTCGTGTTGAACAGTCACACCTCTTCTTTTCAGAACACTGTAAATGTTTGGTTTTAGAGGAGACCAGATTCTGGACACACCAAATGTTTTAAAGTGGTGACAAGTCAGGAGCATGGACGGTATAATAAGTGGACGTAGTATCCGTGATGTCACCCATCTGTTCCTGAAGTCCTGTTTTGAAACCAATTGTCGGCGGCGGCCATATTGGAAATGCACAACACAACGAAACCTCGTCCGAGCTAGTGTGAGGTAAAGAGGCGGGCTTTGAGCCTCCTTGCTAACAGCTACAGTGTTCCCGCCTGTCAATCAAGTCAGCCATGCCCTTATTTGGGCAAAACTCTGAAGTTTGATATTTTTGAAAATACTGAGTTATAAAATAATTCTTCCCATACAGTGTGTGCCAAGAGAGAAATTAGCTATTCAGATCTAAACTGTTTCTTGAACCAGGCTGTAAACATGTTTATTTCTGCTGCAAATATCGTCCTTTTTGAATGGGTGTGTATGTGTTTTCCAGTGTTTCTGGAGCCAGCCTCTAGTGGACACTAGAGATAGATTTTTCTAGCTATCAAGGTGATTCTAGTTGTACCCAGGTAGATTTGGTTTGCAGTTACTCAGCCTTCTATTTACATCAAGCAACAAACAGCGTAGGACAAGACACGACTAACAAAGGGACAAAGTGCTCAGCACCAAAAATTACCCTCAATAAGTACAAAAAAATTACCATTTTAATAAGAACAAAGTCAGTTAAAAGAAGATAGAAATAAAATCAACCATTCCTCAATAAAAACATGATAAATTAGAAGAAATCCCAAGATAGTGTCTGCTACCCTTGCCATGCTCACTAGTGAATCCCCATGCTATCATGGATGCTGGCTTTCTATCTGTGTGCTGATAAGCTGGGTGGTCCCTCTCCTCTTTAGAGTGGAGGATGTAGCGTCCATGATTTCCATAAAGAATGTCAAATGTTGATCATATTTCTTATACATGGTTTCCTCATTGCATGTTGCAGTTTCAACTGATCATAAGCTGCAACCTCCAGCTGTGAGAATTGAAGCCAATGCGGATGTTATGAAAAACTGCAGTTCCTCAAGTGTCCACTTGAGGCTGGCTCCAGAAGCGCCTTAAACCACATACACACCAATTCAACAAAGCTGATCTTTGCAGCAGAAATAAACATGTTTACAGCCTGGTTCAAAAGACGAGTGTAATCTGGATAGCTCATTTCTCTATCTGCACACACTGGGGTGAATTTTTTCATAACACGACAGTTCAATTATGAGTTTTGCCCATTTAAGGGCATGGCTGACTTGATTGACAGGCGGGAACACTAGCTGTTGACTAGGAGGCTCAAAGCCCGCCTCTTTACCTCACACTAGCTTGACAGAAATTAGGTTGACTTCAGCATTTCCAATATGGCACCCACCGATGATTGGCTTCAAAACAGCACTTCAGAAACAGATGGGTGACGTCTTGGATACTACATCCATTTATTATACAGTCTATGGATTTAACACAGTGTCATTTTATTAGCATGACTTCAATCTTTCACTGGTCAGCCATGAACTTGACAGACACCTGTCTGGTTTCTATGATAAGAAAGATTGAGATGGAGGCAGTAAGACTCGACGTGAAACACGAGTTAAAGGTCATTCTTATGGTTTCGTCTGTCTTACATCCATATATTGAATGTCAATCAAACTGTTCAGGCGGTATCTGTTTCTGTCAGTGGATTCTGAATTTCTCCAGGCAGTGATTTGTTCTTATCATGGCAGCCAGAACAGTCTTTTCATTTCTAATATTTGTTCAGCTGTCAGGAAGATGAAGCTTCAAAATGTACTCAAGGTGGGATTTGTTTTTTTTTATACACATAATATTTGAAGCAGTTCATGTTTACTTCTTACTATACTCCAGAAATGGAAAGGGCCAGTGGGAACCCTGCAAGTGAACAAAAATGTCAATATTCTAAGTAACGCTGTCCAGATTGATCGATGAGTTTGGCTGGGAGTTAAAGTCAAATCCTCGGCAGTCTCCTGTCTTATTCCAAATCCCTGACCTGCTGCCAAGTTTCCCACAATGCCCCTGGGTGCTATTCACTGCACCAATGGGACTGAGATACACAAGCATGCGCGAGGGTGTTTTTGTTTGTGTGTGCTGATGGTGATGTCGGTCATCCGTCTTCCTGTCTGTGTTGTCTAGACACTTTTTTCCCCCTCCTATGACATTAGCTAGAAACGTTAGCTTTCAGAGAGCGTACAGAGAATGGAGGTTTACTCTCCGGGAGTGAGAGAATGGAGGGGGAGAGAGGGATGCACAAAATTGGGTTCACACAGACATGAACCCACAGCTGCACACACACACCTATGCACTGAAACCCCACCTGAACCGGGTGCTCCTGTTTGACAGGGTGAATCGGACAGGCTCAGACCCTCCCTGCATGTGTGTGTTCGTGAGTGTATGTGTGCACACTGCTGACGCGAGTCATGCCGTGGCCTTTGCATGATAGAACAATAACACCCGACTCTCCATGCGGTCATTCACACATTTACTGTTACTGGCTAATGTGTTTGTCTCCGGGGTCCGGCTGTGTGAACAGATGCCTGCTCCCTAACTCGAAGATGCAACTGTTGCATGTATGTAATGAAGCAAGCAAACACATTTGTTCACACATATAATGCGACACGGGGACTCATGGTTTACTGTTGACTGTACAAAACAAGGACACAGTCGGGCGCCTGATTGGCTGAGTTGGTGAAGCGGGTGCTGTGGTCCTCATGGCCCTGGTCTTGGGGTCGATCACTGGGCTTGGAAGTATTTGGTGCATGTCATCCCTCTCTCTCTCTCCACATCTCCAATATGCAATAAAGGTAAACAGGCACAAAAATAAGGACATGGTTTCTGTGAGGTCACCTGTTTGATTCTGAGAAGGTGTTATGAAGCCCAAAGATGGTTGTTACCATATTGGTAATGCTGACTCCAACTAACTTCCTGGTAGTCTAGAAAGAGGTTGGACGTTGGTCTGGTAGCTGGAGAGATGCCAGTTCACTTCTTGGGTGCTGCCAAGGTGCTTTTGAGCAAGGCACTGAGACCCCAACTTTGACTTGGGGGCTTCATCCATGTGCTTGGTCCCTCACTCTTACATCTCTCCATTAGTGCGATTTTTCTACTTCTTTTTTATCTTCTTCTTTTTCTTGATGCCATTGAACTGCCACCTTGCAAGCAGCTGCTACGCAATAAAGTGTCAATGACCCAAGAGTGGACAAGCCACCCCATTTTGAGCATATCTTCCCATTAGACAGCCCTTGTAAATCCAAGTTTTTAACTTTAAATGATACAAGGCTAAAACAAGATAGAGGAAATTGATATGAAATAATTAAAAGGAATAAAATGATTACAATAAAAAATGTATTAAAATCAGACATATCAGAAAATAAAGTAGCATTGCAACAAAATCAATAAAATCAAATTTGATTAATACCAGGAAAATACAGTAAAGTCAAAATAATAAAGTCAGATAATTACCATAAAAATAAAATCATAACAATAAATACATAAAATAAAATCAGATAAATGTTAAAAAAAATCCAATACAATTATTACAATAAAATAAAAAAAATATCAGATACATATTAGAAAAATAAAATCACTACAATAACATACGTGAAACGTATTAATACCAAAAAAATACATTTAAATAAAAATAAAAAGGATCCTAAAACAATGCTAATAATGGTAATAACTCAATTAAATAACTCCAAATTAAAAGTCAAATTAAAAAGATGAGTCTTAAGTTTACTTTTAAAAATAATAATAATAATACATTTTATTTATAAAGCGCTTTTCTAAAAATTCAAAGACGCTGCACAAAGGATAAAAACATATAAAACAACAGAATAATAAAAACATGAATAAAATACATTTAAAATCAATCATACATTAAAAGCAGTTCTAAATAGGTGGGTTTTGGTGAGTGATTTGAAGGTGGACAGGTTGGGGCAGTTTCTAATGTTAAGTGGTAAGGCATTCCAGAGGGTGGGGGCGGCGACAGAGAAAGCTCTGTCCCCCCAGGTTCGGTGCTTGGTGTCAGGTGGTAGGGAGAGGAGGTGGGTGTTGGAGGATCGGGGGTTACGGGAGGGGGTGTGGTGGTGGAGCAGGTCGATAAGGTAAGAGGGGGCCTGGTTATGGAGGGCTTCGTGGGTGAGAAGGAGGATTTTGAAATGTATGCGCTGTTTGATAGGGAGCCAGTGGAGGTTTTGGAGGACAAGGGTGATATGGTCACGGGAGCGGGTGTGGGTGAGCAGGCGGACAGCAGAGTTCTGGATATATTGTAGTTTGTTGAGTTGTTTTGAAGGAAGGCCATAGAAGATGCTGTTACAGTAGTCGAGTCTGGAAGTGATAAAGGCGTGGATCAGGGTTTCAGCGGTGGAAAAGGAGAGAGATGGACGGAGACGGGCGATATTTTTAAGGTGGAAGAAGGCGGTTTTGGTGATGTGCTTGATGTGCTGTTCCAGAGTGAGATGGGAGTCCAAAATGATACCGAGGTTGTCAACATGTGAGGACGGAGTGAGGGAAGCATTGTCGATGGTGGATGATGATGGATGATTTGGGGCCGATGATTATGAGGTCAGATTTTTCACAGTTGAGTTGGAGGTAGTTTTTTTTGCATCCAGGATTTAATTTCAGTCAGGCAGTTGGTCAGGGTGGAGAGGGTTGGAGCAGTTATGGAATTGGTGGAGATGTAAAGTTGGATGTCGTCAGCGTAGCAGTGGAGGCGGAGACCGTGACGACGGATGATTTGACCGATTGGGAGGATGTAGAGAGTAAAGAGGAGGGGACCAAGCACCGAACCCTGGGGGATGCCTTGGGACAGGGGAGCTGTGGGTGAGGTGCAGTTGTTGATATTGATGAATTGGTGTCTGTCAATGAGGTATGATCTGATCCAGGAGAGTGCAGTGGGTGCAAAAACACCCAGAGAGCTCGCTGTTTTAATGTTTAGAGGCAGAGAGTTCAGAGTTTAGGGGTATAAAATCAGAAAGCTCTACGGCCAGCACATGAGGAACATTTGAGAGATCTGTGATGTATGGAGGAGCTGTTAAGTGCTTTGAAAAACAAGTCAAAGAACTTTAAAATACTTTCCAAAAGAAACACGTAGCCAGGTAGGTAACCAAAATGACTTCATCAAGTGTTCCCTTTTTCCAGGAGGCAGTTTATTCATGATCTTAAGGGAGCATGATTATGTATTAGGCTTTCTAGAAGAGATTTTCCTCTAACATTTGCTTACTTAATAAAATACAGGAATACAGATTGCAGAGCTGCCAGATTCAGAACTAGCCTGGGAATTTTAGCTCCAGTGTCAATTAGCAGTATTTTCAGCTAAAACAAGGTCTGGCAAACATCACAAATTGGCTCTCGTCACTTTGAGGTGTGAGACATTGGCGCAACAACTGAGTGATCTCCAAAGAGGCCTAATCTCATCGTTGGCACAATGGCAGGTGGATTGAGGATGATAGCATGCCAAGAAAAACCATATGGGCACTCCTGGCTTACACGCCAGAAAAATTCTTTATCACGGGGACTGTAGCAGCGTTCTTCAAACAGCAGACCGGTTATTTTAAGACACTTCTCTTGTCTGGATACAAAAAGATATCATCAGGAGAACAGAGCATTTCAAAGCATGCGATTTCTGATTGTGTCTGTCCAAAGGGTAACGAACACTGACTCACATTTGCTCTTTTCCTTTCCCCCAAAAGTACAAATCCACTCTCTCCCGTTCTAATCTGAGAGGTTTAGGAATGTGTTTGCTCTGGAGGAGTCGAAATGCACACAAACAAACACACAGTATGTTCCTCAGCACTTGGCTACAGAAGAATTAAGTTCTTATCGTTCCGTACGACCTACATCTCGGTTTACATCCAAAACAAGCTGTCTCCCTCTCACGTGCAAGCCAGCAGATGTCAGACGTATTTACTAAAGGCAAGGACACACACTGGATAATGGTTGCTGAGCTGATTATGATTTGGGTGTGACGGATGATAGGACCCAGTTTTACTGTGTGTGTTCCAGTCTGGGCCATTTAAGGATTAGAATTGTTTGTCCCTTGATAACGGCAGCATCTTGTTCTGTTTCAGAATGTTTGAAGCGTGTGATAATGACAACATCAAGTTTACAAGGAGTTTGGGAATGAGGCAAATCTACAAGCTAAACTTTTTGTGTCATCTGGCTTCAATTCTGTGCAATCACATTGTTGATCCACCATGGGTTTAATACAAAAGACTGGTTTACAGGTCCACTTCTAATTGGATTCTAATAGGAAAAATGGCCCAGATGGATAAAAACTGCTCATATGAACACTTCAGAATAAAAGCGTCGATCAGATTGAAATTTAAAATGTTAAAAAAAGGAGTGGAGGATTCCTTTTCTACACTGTTAAAATGAAAAAGCTGTGAAAACTGAAAATTTCAAGGCAACAAGATTTTTGAGTTTTGAGGCTAAATAGAAATCTTCCATTTGAGCCAACTGATTAGTTTTTGTTGAGATAACTTATCATTCATATGTAGTGTAACTTAAAGTTTTGAGTTCTACATACTAAGAAGTGAAAGTTGTGCCAACTTATTATTTTTGGTTCAGAAAATGTCCCTCTGTTACTGCACGTTACTGCACCGTTTTCCCACTTGCAAGGTAGCGAGCTAATGTTCAAGGTGGCTAACTATTGGTAATGACCATAGACCAGGGGTGTCAAACATACGGCCCGCGGTCCAAAACCGGCCCACTAGAGGTTCCAATCCGGCCTGCAGATGACTTCCCAAAATGAAAAAATGACAGAGAAGACATAAACTGCAATTGTTCAACAAAAGTAACTGCTATATCAGATTAGTTCTCTGGGGGTCGCATACACTCATAGTCCTGATGGAGCGCACCTGAACAACGCAGGTGAGTGGGAAACCTGTGTGTTTGGTGTGTTTGCAGCAGGTTTCAGGGCTTAAAGAATATCATATATTTTGCCCCACTATGAGACTCATCATGGAGAAAAATACAACAGCTGTTTTTCTAAAAAGGAAGTTCATGTAATGTGAACATTTTCAGAATGTACTTGTACTTTGTTGCACTAAAACAAAGGGAAACATTTGGAGTTGCCATTATTTATAGGGTTATTGAGTTATGATTTTACTGGTCCGGCCCACTTCAGATCAAATTGGGCTGTATGTGGCCCCTGAACTGAAATGAGTTTGACGCCCCTGCCATAGACTGTATAAAATATGGACGTAGTATCCGTGACGTCCCCTATCTGTTTCTGAAGAGCTGTTTTGAGGCCAGTCATCGGCGGGAGCCATGTTGCTGCTGTTGCGCGATTGTGACATAAAGAGGCGGGCTTTGAGCCTCCTAGCCAACAGCTACAGTGTTCCCGCCTGTCAATCAAGTCAGCTGTGCCTCTCATTGGAAGACTCGTAATCTCACTATCTTTGAAATTGCTGCATTAGAAAAAAAAAATCCCCCCCGTGTGTATGTGGTTTCCGGTACTTCTGGAGCAAGCCCCAAGCGGATTCTCTGTGAACTGCAGTTTTTAGCACTTCCACATTGGACTCATATTTTTAGACTGGAGGTTGCCACTTGGTAATGACCATGCCTTATAGAACTAACTAAACAAATTAAAGTTACATTAACCGGTAATCAACTCACCATCAACTGACCAACTGTAAAGTTGGAGTTTCAATTCAATACTCAAACAACGTACTCACCTTTAGGGTGATCAAATCCACACAGGACAGGAGAGATGGCACCACACGTGGGGAATTGAAAGTGTGGAAGACCCCTGTAGATTTGAGTTGGAGACCCGTTCTTTGCCTGAAGCATACTCATATATTTCAGCAGAGCCTTAAACCCATCATTTCAAGTTTTACCAACCTAACTTATGAAATGAGACCAACTTTACACAACACACTTAATACAGGTAGCTGAGATAACTACTTTGATGTAGTTTGTTTACTTAACCAAAAAATCATTTTCAGACCAACAATTTTAAGTTTTTATTTTTACAGTGTATTTTCAGTCTGAGTGTACATTCATGCCTTCTGTTGGCAGGTGTTTTGTGCATGCTCATTTCTCCCGTCTCATGACTTGAGATTGTGCGAGAAGACTTTGAAGCAACACGGTGGTGCGACACTGGTCAGAGAATGATACAAGGGTCCTTTTTGGACATGTTAAAGGAATTAAACATCCGTAATCAGCTTGATGGGGGAAATTTGGGAAATAATCATCCCTCCTGCAAAACAGTCAGCTTCTCACATTGATGTAACAACGCACTATTTTCACACTGCTTCATTAAAAACAAGACGACAAAAGCTCCTTATCCACACAACAGATGCTTGACCTCCATCTCCTTCATTGTGTTTCGCTGCTATAATGCCATTGATAAAAAACATGTGATTCCACTTCTTAAAATGGTCCTCAAAAAAGTTGTATTTCCTCATTTGAAACTCTATAATTGTGATATTTCAGTTGGACAGCAATGAATGGCCCTGAGTGCCATATATTTTGGGATTGATGACAATATAATATCAAATTCCTTCAGCCTTCATTTCAATAAGTCATATCTCTCAAACCAGAACGAACAAAGGGCATCATTTTTGTATAGTGACTTAATTTAGCGTGTCCTTTGCGTGACTCTTTTGTCATCTCGTCTGTGTTCCTTCTTTTTCACCTGCTCTCCTTTGATCTGGGAGATCAAACAAGTGTCACAGCAGGAGGAATGCCTTGATTCTGTCAGTAGCTGTGGCAGAAAATTGAGATAAAAGCGAAATTTGCGATAACAAATTACCTTTGGTAAGCGCCATGGACAAGTCAGCCGAGCTTCAAAGCCCCTCATCTGAATTTCTTTTAGATGTTTTTTTAGACTTTTCATCAAAGAGCCACAGGGGATGGGACCTGCTGGGGGGCTCACCTGGTTAAACACATATGACAGGGACCCAAGTGGACTACGTTTGAAGGCATTTGCTACATATCTTGGTCTCAGCAGATGTGTGTCTAACATGAGTCTGGTCCTGCTGGAGGATTCTGCCTGTTAAAGGCATATAAAATATGAGTTTTCAGAATGATAGAGCAAGAAGATACTACAATGTCACATAAGGTGACAACTTGTATCTTGCACACCTGGAATAAGAAATGCAGCAGTGGTAACAATTTCACATGTCAACAACTTCCATAATTTTGTCATTGAATGCCTTTATATACCAGTGACAGTTTGCAAAGTACTAGTATGGGACTGGTATGTTGTGTGTAGAAGACACGCCCCCTACTGGGCAGAGTTAAGTGGTGCGCCCCCATGTTAGCTTGGACCAGGTCTTCATTATGTTGCTATAGGCTTAGACTGCCAGTGGAACTGACACACTGACACACTGGGATCTTATTTCAACCCCCTCCCCCCACCCCATCACATTAACTCTCCCTGTCCCATTAAAGTTACTAACCATCGTCTTTTCTGGAGTCCTTGAGCTCCCTTGTCTCGTAGGTTCCTCTGGATCTCTGCTGCTCTTACTCCCCTCTATCTGTCTTTCCAGACCCAACTCAGTCGAGGCATGATGGCTATCTAACGTGAGACTGTTTTTTTCCTCACCACTGTAACTAGCTAAATACTGCGATGTGCAATGCTGATGATGGATTAAGGTGGGGTCAGACTGAGTCTTACCCTGTCTTGAAGTTGGGTCTCTGTTCATAATTTGACATAGAGTGGTCTAGACCTCCTATGTTTGTAAAAGCGTCTTGAGATAACGTTTGTTGTGATTTGGCGCTACACAAATAAAGATTGATTGATTGATGATTGATTGCTGCTGCAGATGTTCCAGACTCCAGCTGCAACAACTACTTCTATCTGTCTCTCCACTATCATCTCTCTCTCTCTTCATCTCCCTCTATCCCTCTCTCCAACACGGTCTCAGTAGATGTGTGTCTAACATGAGTCTGGTCCTGCTGGAGGTTTCTGCCTGTTAAAGGAAGTTTGTCCTTGCCACTGTAACTTGCTAAATGCTGCAAAGTGCTCTGCTCATGGTGGATTAAGATGAGATCAGACTGAGTCCTGTCTGTAAGATGGGACTGGATCTGATCCTGTCTTGATGTTGAGTCTTTGTTAGTAATAAAACACAGAGTACGATCTAGACCTACTCTGTTTGGAAAGAGTCTTCATCTTTCTTTGCCTTTCACTATAAAAAATAATATATAAAGAGCCTCAGCTCATCATTTGTAATCATTTCAATGAAAGAATTTAGTACAACTTATCGCAGTGGATGTTCTGTTGTTGACATGTACGTTTAATTGGCACAGCTGCGTGATGAAATTGATGAATACGTTGTGCATTAGTCTCCATCAAGGACGACTATTCAGCACCAACTCATTCAGCGACTTTACTTTCCCATGTTTGATTCACTTTGTGAGAATAAAGTCAAGCTTCAAAGCTTGTTATCTCTGTATGAAGTGTAACTCGTGGCCTTGTGCGTTGTGTTGCACAGGGAGGAAATATGCTCTTGGTTATGGCTTAAATTACCTGGATTGCAGGAACAGGATGTTGCTCCACTTTTCCCTCTCAGAGATGGTTGGGGGTCCAGTAGCTCCTCAGGCTGCTCTCACATCTGTGCCCACTAACTGTCATTATTCCAAACTCTTAAGACCAGCCTGAGACTACACTAATGTTTTACCACAGCGTCAACAGGCAGAGGGGAAATGTGACAGACTCCTTTATGTGGATTGATTGATTTGATATGACGTGTGTGATCAGGTTGTCTCTCGTGTCCAATTTGTTGTTGAGAATGAATCACTATTGTTGCAAGGTTTTGAACAATCAGATTCAACCTGAAGACATGTTTTTCTTCCTGAAATACATCTGATAAAAGCGGTCCACCTGATCCATGTCCAGTCCGTCTCTGATCCATCACAGCACCAGATCTGATAGCTTTCTATTGTAGCAGATGTGTTATCTGTCACTGTATCTGCCCTGTTGCGTTCAAGCTCCGTCTTTGATCCGGCAGGTCGGAGCCCTCCAGATCAGATACGCAAGACTTCTATTTCTGCCGCATGCCGGAGCACGACGCATCAATCACGACGCAATGTTGTCTGTAGATGCTGCACGTGTGTTTGCATGTCCAGCCCCTTGCATGATACTATTATATACAGATTAGGTGAGTTATTGTGACAGGCTTGTGTTTTTGTGTGTGCGAGCATTGGATAAACTGGGTACAGCAGGATGTTTGATAGATCCTTCGTGTTCGTAGTTTCGGTGAAAGATCCGTTTGCATGACGCTACATTTTAAAATGATATATTTCCAGATAAACATGATAAAAGGGTGAACACATGAAGGCACATTTACTTTATATAACCACATAAGACTGTATGTGGACTCTTCTTTAAACACTCTGTGATCATTTGATGACTGAGGTGACCCCTTTCCGGAGAGGCTGACGGCCAAATTCCTCCTGATCCGTGTCCTGATCCGTGTCCTGATCCGTGTCCTGATCCGTCTCCTGATCCGTCTCCTGATCTGTCTCCGATCCATCACAGCACCGGATCCGATTGGTTTCTATTCTAGTCAATGTGTTAACTTCCACTGGATCCACTCCGTTGCGTTCCGGCTGCATCGTTGAGCCCTCTGCAGGTCGGAGCCCTCCAGATCAGATACGCACAACTTCTATTTTTGCCGGATGCCGGAGCACGATGCATCAATTTCAACAGAGCAGATGGAGCGGGACAGGAAGTCAGGCACCAAAACAAACATCCGGTTAATTTTCAGAATAACACTCTGTGTTATCACCAGATCGTATTTCACTTAACTACAACAACAAACCGTCATGATGAGGGGGAGCCAGGCCTGGAGTCAACAGGTCAGAGGTTTTCAGAGGACCATAAAGACAACATGGATGAGGAGAGGAGGAGGAGGAGGAGAATCCTTGATTCAGTAATTACATTGGGAAAGACTGGGTCACATGACTCCAGCTGTCCAGCAGTCCTGCTCCGTGCTACGTTCTGAAAACGCAACCGGTGGGGTGTTGACGGACGAGAAAGCACGGAGCTGGACTGCAGTGGATGGAGATAGACCAGAAACAGATCTAGTGGAAGTCCGATGTGAGATTATAAAGCAACACGATCTCCTATATGTCTGCAGAGGTGGAGGCTGGGGAATTGGCGATGGCAGTTGGCTTTAAAGGTTTAAAGGTGTACAAAGAAGCTTAATCACAACATATCCGCCAATCCAGTCAAACATCGTCAGTAATAACAAGCTTTCTTGACTCATCCATGGAACATGTCTCTCAAAGCGATTCGATTCGTCAAGTTGTTTTTAAATCCACTGTCATGATGCCCCCTGCTTTGATAAGGGCTTCTTTAAGTGCCTCTCCGTCCTGTATTCAGGTATAACGCTCATCCAGAGGAAGAGATTTATCTGTGTTGAAGGCAAATGTGAAAAGCCAGGATCCAATTACCCCCGTTTAAAATTCCTAATAAAGTTATCTGCTGCCACAGTGACGGTGGGAGGTGTAGGAAGGTGGGGACAAACACAGCAGATAACACTAATCCACGAAAAACAAACCAGAGAGCAGAGATATCACAAATGTGTGTACGAGCATGCATGTCTGGATAAGAGGATGAAATTATAGAGAACATCTAAAAACACGTCTTGGGTGCTCATTATTGCTAAATCCCTTGTTTTGTTTTAATACTACCTCAGTGTCTGCACGGATAACATCATACGAACAACCTAGGAGGAGCGCTATTAAAGGTGTCCTTGTACCAAATAGGAGTTATTACAGAAGTGTGGGTGTGTGCACACGGCGGGACACGGCTTGTTGTACTTAAGTGTATGAAAGACATCCTTGGATGGGAAATGAATTTGCAAAGCGGAAGAAGGACACTCAGTGTAGTGGGATTGAAGGCAGGAGGAGGAAGATGCCCTGCTGCTACGTCTATTTATTACCTGGCTGTGTTAAATACTGTATTGGCCTTAATATAGGAATACATATACTGTATACTGCCCTCCCTTTTCCAGACACATTGAATCTCAGATTTGGGGCGCCGATGGCCTGGTGGTTTAGGCACGCGTCCCGTGTTTGAGGGCTGTGGTCCTAACCTTGACCGTTCGCTGCATGTCTTCCCCCGCTCTCTGCTCCCTGTGTCTCTTCAGCTGTCCTATCAAGTGTGGGTGGAAATGTCCCAAAATATAACTTTAAAAACAAAAAGTGTATTTTATATAACCTGTACTTTATTGGGTCTAGTAAGGGTCTAAAGAGGTATTAAAAAAAAAGCCATTTGAGGCCTCAGTTTTCCGGGTACTGAGCTCTCTCTCTCTGCGTTTATTGTCTCTTTTCCCTTAGCTCTTCTATTTCAAAGAATTTTCTTTGTGAATTAAGCTGACAGATTGTAGAGTTAGATGTGTTTCTAAGTTTCCACCATGAGCAGAGCACTTTGCAGCATTTAACAAGTTACAGTGGCAAGGACAAACTTCCTTTAACAGGCAGAATCCTCCAGCATGAACAGACTCATGTTAGACGGCAATCTGCCACAACCAATTTGGGGTGGGAAGTGGGAATAGAGGAGATTAAGAGAGAGAGAGATAGACGACTAATGTTAGTGAAAGTTAATAACCATTGTCTTGTCAAGGGGTTTTGTACTTTACCTGATTGCTTTAGCAGGTTACAGCGACAAGGACAAACTTCCTTTAACAGGCAGAAACCTCCAGCAGGACCAGACTCATGTTAGATGGATATATGTTAGGGAACTTGTCCTACTTTTCAGGAACTTTGTACACCATATCTCTCCATCTCACATCCCCCTCGTCATCCTTGCAGTATCAGACTTCCACCAATTCCGTGTCTAGTCCATCTCTGTGCTCTTTCTTTGCGTTCAGTGTCTCTTTTCCCTTAGCTCTTCTATTTCAAAGGACTTTCTTTGTCTATTGCAGAATATTAAGCTTTCAGATTGTAGAGTTACATGTGTTTCTAAGTTTCCACCATGAGCAGAGCACTTTGCGGCATTTAACAAGTTACAGTGGCGAGGACAAACTTCCTTTAACAGGCAGAAACCTCCAGCAGGACCAGATTCATGTTAGACGGCAATCCGCTGCAACTGAGTTGGGGTGGGAAAGGGGGATAGAGGAGATTAAGAGAGAGAGAGATGGACGACTAATGTTAGTGAAAGTTAATGACCGTTGTCAAGGGATTTTGTACTTTACCTGATTGCTTTTTGCAAGTTACAGCGGCAAGGACAAACTTCCTTTAACAGGCAGAAACTTCCAGCCGGACCAGACTCATGTTAGACAGACAGATGTTAGGGAACTTTTTCTACTTTTCAGGAACTTTGTACACCATATCTCTCCATCTCACACCCCCCTTGTCATCCTTGCAGTATCATACTTCCACCAAATCTTTGTCTGGTCTGTCTCTCTTGTCTTAAATTCACAACACTGCAATCCTAGGCAGGTGGTCGTGTTCTTACGGCTGTGGTTCAGTGTGTATTTCTAGCTGTGTTAGTTTTGAATGAGAGTTGCTTCACAGATGAGCGGTGAAACATCTTCAAGTATTTAAGATTAAACTTTGAATCATCATGACCCGTATGACCGAGAGCCTCACCTTTATTATTTGCCGCGCTAATGCGCCGTGAAATCTCTCCCACTTTCACGATGATTGCTAAACATTATATCCTGAAATGATGAATCCTACTAACAGAAGCACCAGACTAAAGAACATATAGACCTGAACTAATATCAAACCGGTGCTTTCAATGAGAGGAAAATGGAAATAGGGGAAGTAAAGGTAATAAAGGGAGTAATAACCTTGGAAGAGAGTAGGAGAGGATGGCGCGACGATTGGATGAAGCGATGCCTGGGAATAATAACGAAACATTACAGGTGCAATGAAGAAACAGAGCATGGGAGAGACGGAGGTGTGCAGACAGACAGAAAGGAAGAAAGGGTGGGGGAGTGGTGCACAGCAGAGGACAAAGGATGACAGAGAAAGATGGATGGTGGAAATCAGTGGTGGAAAGATGCAGCCTGTTGTCCATCGTGTCCTTTACCCAGTGGTCTTCCCACCGTATATTCTGTCATGACACGAGACAAATCCCCGATCATTTTTCGTCCTCGGTTAGCAAAGTGACTCTAATTCAGCCTGTGATGGAAAAACAAAATGATAGTGCGGCAGCGAGAGCGGAGGGACTACAGACAGAGAGCGAGGGAGGGATGGAGGGAGGGAGGGAGATGACACAAACCTCATGAATGAAGTGAGTAACGACAGCAGGGTTTAGAGGCGACTGATGGAGGAGAGACGCCGCAAATGAAGGATGAGCACAGGGACGGAATTACAATGAAGCTATGATTCAAAGAGGTGTGGATGAATAAGGGAACAAATGAACTACTCAAGTGATGAAGGTATGGATGGGTGGAGAGATAAATTGACTGATGAGGACGTAAGGAATAGAGAAGGAGATGACAGATGAGGCAGAAGCGATGCCATAAGGAGAGGAAGGAGATGGAAGGATAGAGCGCAATTTACATTCAGAGATTCTTTAGGAAGGAACGGCGTCTACATCGAAGAGTCTAGATATCAAAACAAACGTCACATCAGATCCAGAAACTTTTTGAAAGTAATGAATAATTGACTTCTCTGAAGATCAGGAAGTTCCAAACCTCCATCATCTCCAAAACCTCCACTTCACTCTAAAACTCCTGTGGAAGCGGCTTTCATCGCCATATTATCGGTTGCTTGAGATGGCCTCCATTGGTGAGAATTTGGAGGATTGGTGCATTCGGAGTGGTAGATGAATGTGTTTTGTTGCACTAAGGTGTAATGTAAATGCATTGTGTGACTCTCAAGTATAGTTCAGATGTATTTAATGACAGCCTTGTTGTACTCGTTCCAAAACACAGGAAACCACATACACACCCATTCAAAAAAGACAATCTTTGCAGCCATAATTAACATGTTTACAGCCTGGTTCCAAAAACGGTTTTGGTCTGGGTAGCTAATTTCTCTATCGGCACACACTGTACTGGGGTGATTTTTTTTTTCTAACTTGTTATTTTTTAAGATATTAAACTTATGAGTTTTGCCCAAATAAGGACATGGCTGACTTGATTGACAGGCGGGCACCCTGCAGCTGTGAGTGAAAAGGCTAAAGGCCTGCCTCTTTACTTCACACTAGCTCAACAGAAGTTAGGTGGAGTTCAGCATTTCCAATATGGCACCCGTCGACAATTGGCTTCAAAACAACGCTTCAGGAACAGATGACATCACAGAGACTAATTACATTTTTTTAAAAGGCCTATGCTGGGACGTTGGTGGCCTAGCGGTTTAAGCGCCCCACATACAGAGCTTACAATCCTTGTCACAGGGGTCGCAGGTTCGATTCCCGGCCACAACCATTTCCTTCATGTCTTCCCCCACTATCTAGTCCCTACGTTTCCTGTCTCTCTTCAGCTGTCCTATCTAATAAAGGCAAAAGCCCAAAAACATGACTTTAAAAAATATTTTAAAAAAGAGCCTATGCTTCAGCCACCAAAAATCCATCAAGTTGGACAAAGATTTGAGTTTATTTTTGACTTTTGTCTGATGGACCCCTGACAACATTCTGAAAACCATATTGAAACTTGAAACTGCTTCTGATTGTTCCAGCTGTGTTATATCCGATGTCAAACTTGCTTTGACAAAAAAAATCTGAATTGGCTTGTCCTTTCTTAGATTACCCAAAAGTTTAATATGACTTCCCCTTAAAAGATCAAAAATCACCAAAAAGAGGAGTCTGACTTGGAAGTTCAGTTTTGCCAGATGAAAGTACAATTTCTTATCTATATAGCACCAAATTACTACAAATGTTATCTGAAGACTCTTTACAAACAGAGCAGGTCTAGACCACTCTATGTCAAATTACAAACAAAGACCCAACATCAAGACAGGATAAGATCCAGTCCCATCTTACAGACAGGACTCAGTCTGATCTCATCTTAATCCACTATGAGCAGAGCACTTTGCAGCATTTAGCAAGTTACAGTGGCAAGGACAAACTTCCTTTAACAGGCAGAAACCTCCAGCAGGACCAGACTCATGTTAGACACATATCTGCTGGGACAAAAATATGTTGCAAAGGCCGTCAAACCTAGTCAACTTGGGTACATCTCACATCCCCTTTGTTATCCTAGCGGTAACTTGGACTTCTGCCAGATCCATGTCTGGTCCGTCTCTGAGCTCTCTCTCTGAGTTCAGTGTCTCTATTCTCTAAGCTCTGCTATTTCAAAGAATTTTCTCTGTGTATTGGGGTGTTAAAGTTGGATCCTATAGCAGAATATTAAGCTGACAGATTGTAGAGTTAAATGTGTTTTTAAGTTTCCACCATGAGTAGAGCCCTTTGCAGCATTCAGCAAGTTACAGTGGCAAGGACAAACTTCCTTTAACAGGCAGAAACCTCCAGCAGGACCAGACTCATGTTAGACAGATATATGTTGGTTAACTTGTCCTACTTTTGAGGAACTTTGTACACCATATCTCTCCTCAAAGTTCCTCAAAAATGGAGCCAAAGAAGTCCTTGCTGTAATGTCTGGTCCTCCATTTTTTGAGGACATTATCATGATTGAGAGTGAAAGGAAACCTGGTAATGCTTCCGCTTGAGTTTTGTCTGTTATATTATTTCTGGCTCCCCATCATATCAGTCCATTATTTTTGATTTATATGCAACACAACAACTTTTTTTTTATGTTCAATTTTTGTAAGAAGCTTCAAACTTGTCAGAGATTCCTTTAAAGCCTACGCTGGGTGAGTCATCAATACTGCAGAGCTACTTTTGTGGTAATGTTATTATCAGAATTCAAACAAAGTCCATGAAATCCTGCGAGCCGCTGTACCCCCGCTTGAAACATTCATCTCCTATATCACCATCTGCCACTAAATCAATGCAGACGGAGCTGCAACACTCTCACATGTACCGTAGAATCATTAAATCCACTCAAGGCAATGTTTTCTAAAGCCTGCAGCCATTACTCTTTCCATCTCCACTAACTGACTCCCCGTCTTTTCTTCTCCCTGCTCGTCCAGCTTGTCTTCCTGACCTCACGCAATATTTATAAGAACCTGTGCGGCAGCTGCTTCTTCGCTTTTTGACCCCTCTCTATACATCCCTGCGGATAACATGATCCCGAGCACTGTATACAAAAACGTGTTGGCTTCCTCGCAGTCTAATAAAAGACGCTCCTCTCCTCACAGGAAGTGACACCCCGTCCCCCGCAAGGCTCCCCGTGTTTGCCTCTGCAGTCCGTCTGCATAAACAAATGCAAATCAGCAGCTCACGCCCACTTTACACCACATACTTTCTTAATTACTTTGCTCTTTGGCTTCATCTCCAACAAACAAAAAAAAAAAGTGTCAATTCTGCAGGATAAACGCAGGGAGGAGTATTTCTCTGGTGATTTCTTCTGTCTGCAGCGCGGATGCACAATAAAGACAAGGAGGAAGACTTCATCAAGAAGCACGTTTATGAGTTCATCAATACTCCCTCTCTGCAGGGAGTAATCAGCTTGAGAGGAAATTTCGATTGCAATGTTAGTCTGTACAATGAGTCTGTTAATAAGGATTTATCTGATTACTCCTTTGTTTTCTGATGAGCTTCTTGAATCCATCATTTCTGACGGTGCCAACAGGAAGCAGGTCTTTCATGTAAGATGAGATTTTTGTGAAGTTTTAGTTTGTAGATTCATATTTTTCTCAGATTGAGGTTATTTCCATAATTTTATTTAAATTTATAACAAATATTTATAATTGCATTCTGTGTATCAGTTTATATAGTATTGTTTGGAGTTGTGCTCTCCCCTTTAAAGCTGCTGTGAGGAACTTTTAGCTTGTATCGATTCTGGCGCCCCCTTGTGGACAAAGTGATACCTCTTATCTCTCGTCCTGTACATGCAAAATAATTGTCTTCAGACAATAACCTCATCCTGTTGTCTTTTAACTTTTAGACTTATCTTACAATGTGATTATTTGCAATGAAAACAGCCAAAAAAGGGTGTTTCTAAAGCGAGTTGTCAATCATCTGTTCTGACACCTACCCCCTCAGAGCAGTTTTAGACATTAAAATGACAACAGAGAAGGTATCAGTGTTGTTGTCGATGGTCTTGTTTGCTTTTGAGGGTCATAAAGAGGCATCAGTATCAGTTTCAGCCTGTTTCTCAGCCAGTTAAAAACTGCTCATAGTGCCTTTAAGATTACAAGGATTACAGGCAGAGTGATGTTGTTTCCCACAGAGCAGCGAATGCATCACAGGTTATTCAGTATTCAGTTGTCCTACGGTCGCGGTGGACATTAAACGTGTCTTAAATGCACAGCTGAAGTTGTCTCCATGCTCTTCCTTTATCCACATCCTGAAAGTATATTTAATGAAGTTAATAGTTAGCGCAGAGTCGACACTATAAGACTAACAACTCTGCTTTGAGCTGGTAAGATTTGAGTCTTTAAGCCCCGCCTTCCTCTCATCGCACGACATGATTGGCTGCTCAATGCCGTCTTCTTCTTCTGTCTAATGTTGGGTGGCATCTAGCGTTTAAGGCTCATAAGTGCCCCCTCCATTTTAAGTGACTGCATGTTTATTTATATCGAATTTTTACCACTTAAATATTGTGACCCCAAAAGAGTAAAGAAAGAAAATTCAAATCTACGTATATCAAAGATTTTGCAAGTGGACATGGATCACATTCAAAAACATCAAATGCATTTATGTTAAATTGGAAATTCTTACCAAACTTGTTGCATAATTGTTTTTTCTGCTCAAATCTTGATTTGGTTTTTAATTATTTTTGTCTCTTTGTGATAGATATGTCCTTATATCAACAAAGAGGGTCATTTTGTGTGTTGGATGACTCATTCCAGATCTGAATTAATATTCTAACACATCCTCGTAGCTGCTTCTTGCCTATTCCCCTTAGTTTAAGTAATGTGGCAGCCTTTATATTAATCTAAAGAGGTGTCTGCATCTGGGTCCTACTTCATGGGTGACTACCAAGGTCATACTCATCAACTATAATAAGGCTATGCCATTGTCAAATAACCTTGACTTGACTGCCTCCGAACACTATGCTGTCTGCATTTAGGTCCTATTTCATGGGTCACTACCTAAGTCATGCCCATTAAATTAAAATGGACCTACAGCATTACAGCATTGACCTGACTGCCTCTCAATACAAGGCAATGTAAGGTTATTTATATAAAGCACATTTTGGCAATAAGGAAAGTCAAAGTGCTTCACACAAAAAATGTAAAGATTGACTTGAACTGTCAATAAAAAACACACTTAAAGAAAATATTTAAAAATGCTTTAAAAAATACATTTAAAAGTAATTTAAACAGTGTGTCAGTTCCCCCGGCAGTCTAAGCCTATAGCAGCGTAACTAAGACCTGGTCCAGGCCTGAGCCAGGTCTATGGTTAGGAACTCTAATGGGACAGGAAGAGTTAAAGTAAGTGACAGGCAGACAGGTGAGAGAGGGAAAGACAGGATCCCAGTGTGCCAGTTCCCTCAGCAGTCTAAGCCTACAGCAGTCTGAGCCTATAGCAGCATAACTAAGAGCTGGTCCAAGCTTGAGCCAGCCTGAGCCAGGTCTATGGTTAGTAACTTTAATGGGACAGTAAGATTCAAAGTAAGTGACAGGTAGACAGAGGAGAGAGAGGGAAAGACGGGATCCCAGTGTGTCAGTTCCCCTGGCAGTCTAAGCCTACAGCAGCCTGAGCCTGTAGCAGCATAACTAAGAGCTGGTCCAAGCCTGAGCCAGATCTATGGTTAGTAACTTTAATGGGTCAGGAAGACGTAAAGTAAGTGACAGGCAGACAGAGGAGAGAGAGGGAAGACAGGATCATAGTGTGTCAGTTCCCCTGGCAGACTAAGCCTATAGCAATCTGAGCCTATAGCAGGGTAACTAAGAGCTGGTCCAAGCCTGAGCCAGGTCTATGGTTAGTAACTTTCACGGCACAGTAAGAGTCAAAGTAAGTGACAGTCAGATAGAGGAAAGAAAGGGAAAGAGAGGGAAAGACAGGATTCCAATGTGTCAGTCTCTCCAGCAGTTTAAGCCTATAGCAGTCTGAGGCTGTAACTACGAGCTGGACTAAGCCTGAACCAGCCCTAACTACTATAAGCTTTATCAAAAAGGAAAGTTTGAAGCCTACTCTTAAAAGTAGAGAGGGTGTCTGCCTCCCGGACCCTGACTGGTAGATGATTCTTAAGAAGAGGGGCCTGATAACTGAAGGTTCTACGTCCCATACTATCATACTTGGACAGCCCAATGAAGACAACGGTAAAATAGGTGTAATTGGCGGTCATACAGTGTGCTTGTCTTGTAGCATTGGATAGGGAGTTAAAAGCAGAGTGTGATCAGTTGTGCTGGCAGCAGAAAGTTACAGGCATCATTGGGATTGTAAAACAACAAAGACTTAGTTAAGGAGTACCCACAGTGTTTTTAGCCTGTATGTGTGAACTTTTTAGCAGATTCACAAGTCTGTAATGTCTGTAAGTGGAATCTGTTTTGAATAAATACGCTCACATTGATCATTCAGCTCGTGTTTCCTTTAATTTCTAAGCAGTGGCTCTGGAACGATGTAGAAATGGAGTTGGAATATTTGTAAAAACAAGAAATATGCCATCCCAGGTCAGTAACAAAGTGCAAAAGAATTCTCTGCCAACATTTCACTGTTGGGCCTGCTGACTTCCCTTTTCTGCTTGAGTGTGTGCCATGTAGTCTACACAGCTGGTGTGACGCCTGTTAGGGTCTGGCTGGGATAGGACTGGGCAGCAGATTCAGAGGAGTTGTTCAGACTCCTTTCCGTGTATATGCACAAAGAACAAGGCGCACAGCTTATCCACTGAACCAGTGAAAACCACCTGCCAGATATGCATTCATGCGTCTGTTGTTACTGTGTGCAATTGGGCTGTCGCTGAGTTGCGATGATTGATTGCAAACATTAGGATCAGTGACTTCTGCGCTGATATGGGGAAATCTTCCCAGCTGTGAGGTATTAAAAACAGGTTAGAAGCCTCGGCCCCCTGCAGGTTCTCAGCAGCTGCCGCCAAACAGTGATGGAAATTAATCTGACAGTCAGTATTCAACTGGATCTGTAAACTGGGGTTTGGATTTCGTACTTCATTGTGCTGTTTTTTCCTTGCTTAAAAATTGGCTTAAATGGTATTCACGCCGCTATTCTTGTAGTGCTAGATTTAGTTTGCATTTTACCCCTCATGTCTCATATTTTATGCAACATTTCATCTCCTTCAGACATGTATGACAATCACTCAGTGCAGCTGCAACAGATGCTTCAGCTTCACAAGGCTGAATAAACCATCGAAGGAAGGAATATTAATGGAAAGAAGGCGGGGTAAGGGGTGGAATCATGGGGAGAAAAACCCACAAGTCAACGTACAAGTAAATGACGGACAGCTGAGGAGCAGGGAGCAGGACTGTAGAGGGGAACAAGGAGCGTGAAGTGAATACACATGAGAGAGGAGGAGGTAGGGGGACAGGTGGAGATGTCAGGGAAGACGAAAGAGATGAAGGGGAGGAGAGAAGTGGAGGGTTTTTTTATGGGGAGCTCTGGAGACTGCTCAGGGAATTGAAGATGATAAAAGCAGAGGGATGAAGGAGGAATTATGCGATGAAAGAAGCTGTCATGCCAGACATGATGTAGTTAGGGTTGGGTTTCCATCTATGTGTGATACCTGGGGTCTCAAACTGGTCAAAGATTCAAGAGGAGACCCAGAACGAGGTGGCAACCTCTGGTATTGGAAAAAGAAGAAAATGTGGAAGTGCAAAAAGACTGCAGTTCCTTCTTCAAACAGGCAGAAACCTCCAGCAGGACCAGACTCATGTTAGACACACATCTGCTGAGACCGAGGGTTAGAAAGAGGGATAGAGAGAGATGGAGAGAGAGAGATGGTGATAGTGGTGAGACGGATAGTAGTAGTTGTAGCAGCTGGAGTCTGGCACGTCCACAGCAGCAGAGATCCAGAGGAACATAGGGACAAGGGAGCTCAGGGACTCCAGAAAGTCTATGGTTAGTAACTTTAAAGGGACAGGGAGAGTTAGGAAGGGAGAGATAGGATCTTAATGTCAGTTCCCCTGGCAGTCTAAGCCTATATCAGCATAACTAAGAGCTGGTCAAAGCCTGAGCCTCCAGCTCTAACTATAAGCTTTATCAAAAAGGAAAGTTTGAAGCCTACTCTTAAAAGTAGAGAGGGTGTCTGCCTCCCAGACCCTGACTGGTAGATGATTCCAAAGGAGAGGTGCCTGATAACTCAAGGTTCTACCTCCCATCCTATTCTTTAAAGACTTCTATACAACACCAGAATAAAACTTGTTTACTGAATGGTGCAAATAAATGGTTTCAGACTGATTAGCCTAATTTGTTATTCGTACTTCACTATGACTCAGCCGTCTTGACTGTGTTAAGGTTAATATTTATGCATAGTTAGGCATAATTAAGAGCATGGCTGATTCGACTGACAGGTTCAATCATCAAGCTGCAAATCAAACGCAATTCAAAGTGCTTTGAGGCAATAAAAAAATAAAAAATCTAATAAATAATTTATTTAAAGGGACAGTACATTTACAGAACATTTCAGCATAGCATCCATGTAAATATGCCATTTAGCCATGAGGCTAATTTTCATCTGTAGTCCCCAACAGGTCATATCAGAGTTCATAACAATACATCATGATAGCATGACAATGAAACACGACTCAACATTAAACAGATTTAGAAGTAGAGACTAAAGGAGTGCCGTTGACTTAGAGGTCTAAGCGCGCCCCATATACAGAGGCCATAGCCCTCATTGCAGAGGTCGTAGGTTCGATTCCAGCCTCGACCATTTACTGCATGTCCTCCCCCACTCTCCACTCCCCCCATTTCCTGTCTCTCTTAATAATAATAATAATAATAATAATAATAATAATAATAATAATAATAATAATACATTTTATTTCAAGCGCCTTTCCAAGCACTCAAGGACACTTTACAGAGAGGATAAAACACAATAAAAACAACACGATAAAATAAATAAAAACAACAAGCAAAAGTAACACCAAGTTAAAATGAGGCAGTGAAGTTAAACAGAGAATGAGGATTTGAACAGATGGGTTTTGAGTTTAGATTTGAATACGGGAAGTGAATCAGTGTTTCGGATGTCTGGTGGGAGTGAGTTCCAGAGTTGGGGAGCAGAGCGACTGAAGGCCCTGCTCCCCATGGTGCTGAGACGAGCAGGGGGCACAGAGAGGTGGAGGGAAGAGGAAGACCTGAGGGAGCGAGAGGGGGTGACAATGTGGAGGAGATCAGACAGAAACGGGGGGAGAGGTTGTGGATGGCCTTAAAAGTACACAGGAGGACTCTTCAGCGGTCCTATCAAATAAAGGCAAAAATGCCCCCACAAAAAATATAGAAAAGTAGAGACTAATAAACACTAACTGTAATTAAATGTATAAATAAACAAAAAATGGAAATGGTTAAAAAATAAGTAAATTAGAGATAAAAATAAATAGTTAAGACAATAAAAAAGTCTAAGATGAATAAAATCACCAAAAATAGCAATAAAAAATAATTGTTAAATAATACATTTGATGATTGAAAAATAAGTACAATTGTAGAATTTTGAAATAAATATAATAATAATAATAATAAAAATAAATTGTATTTAAAATGCCTTTCTCAGCACTCAATGACACTTTAAAGAGAGATTAAAAACACAACAAATAAAATAACACAATACAAAAAATAAAACACAACAAACAAAAGTAACACCAAGTTAAAATGAAGGAGTGAAATTATGCAGAGAATGCAGCTTGGAACAGATTGGGTTTTGAGTCTTGATTTGAAGAGGGGTAAAGAGTCAATGTGATATTAAAATGATAAATCATATGAATTCATAGAAAACCCTACATAAAAGCCAGACTAAGTAGAAGGGCCTTTAATTAACTTTTAAAAGTCTCTATATTCCTGGCTGCAGGTTGGCGCTCTGCAGCCAACAACTATGATTCCTTCGGCTCTCCCTCTACGCCAATTTCTAGACTAGCCTGAAGTAAGTTGGAGGCAGCATTCCCAATACGGCAGCTTTGGGATTCGTAACACCTCGTCAGAAACCGACGGGTGACGTCACTGAGACTACGTCCATGTTTTGTACGGTCTAAGCCCAAAACTAAATGGCAGGATTGAATGTCCCATCTGGCCCAGGGTATGCCTTGATATACCCCAAAATATCCAGAAAGTATTGCTTGAGAAGGAAGTGTGGGCTAACTTCCTCAACCAGTTGCTAGAGTAACCGGGCCTTGGATCAGTAGAGGAAGATAGATGGAAATAAAAAATGATAAGGCAAAAAGTTGTTAGAAAAGGGTTCGGAACAGCTGGGGAATTGAAATCTACAAGAAAAAAGACAAGAAAGATATAAAGAAACAGCCTATTTTTTTAATGTTAGCTGAAAGGATTAAAGGGAAGAATAAAAGAGGAGAGACTTGAGGGGTAAAAGCAGCATAGATAAAGAATGAGCTTACCTGAAGACCTCAAGACCTGAAGACCTGAATCACTGCTGCTGCAGAGATTCCGACTCGTCTCAGAGTTTGTGTGTATGATTCACTTTGTCAGCCGAGAGAGGAAAAAGATTGATGCTGGCGAGGAGGGAGAGAGGACATTTGATAAGCGGGTGATGAGCTCTCCAGTTAGAGAATCAATGGCGAGGAATAAGTTTGACCTCTCACCCCTGTCTGTCACTGCAGAGACGGTCACAGCGGACCGGACTGTTGGAGCGTGAAGTCATCAGAGTGTGCCTCTTTTTCTTTTTTTGCAGATGACAGCACTTTCTCCGCCTCACATCCCCCTGTGTTTATACATCTATCTCTCCCTCCGCCATATGGACATCCCTGCTGTGTATCTTTCTCCCCTCTCTCATTCAAAGTGTAATGTGCTGTAGCGGACTCGCGGACTGCTCTGGTGGCACGCAATGAGGGGGAGGGGAGGGGGGGTGCGACGCTGTGCTGAAGATTGCCTTTTTCCCTCTCCTGCCTCCTACGTTCCTCTCAAAGAAATCTTATTCTATCATTCCTTTGCACCATTTCTTCTGGTCCACTCCCAGTTTCTAAAAGTCAACTTTAGGGAATACTTCTGCTCCATCCATCCACCCGAATGACTTGACATGATCCCTCTTAGTAATGGACAGGATAACCTTTGAAAGACTGGTTCAAACGTGTCCCGCTGCTAGTAAAAACCTGCACACACGCATGAGTACCCACACACATATTGAGACTCTCATTCAAACACAAACACAGCAAGGTTTCCCTCGGGTATCTTTAGTTATGCAAATCTCCTGTTTGTTTAGTCCTGCAATCATGCAATGTTGTCTGTAAAAGCTGCACGTGTGTTTGCGTCTACAGTCTCTTGAATAATACTATTAAATACAGATTAGGTGAGTTATTGTGACAGGCTTGTGTGTGTTTGTGTGTGCAAGCTTTGGATAATTGGGGTCATCCCTATGTTCCCACATTTCCCTTCAATTTAAGCCCTATCCTCCAGGAGAGGAGGAGGAGAATCCTTGATTCAGTGATTACCTGACCATCCTGCTGGGTGTTGACTGAGGAGAGACTGATGTCATTCCTTTTTTCGACCAACACGAACCGGGTTGTATTTCCGGAGCTGGTTGAACTTGCGAAACAACATGGCAGCTGTTTGTTTTTCCGCCCGCTCGAACCCGTGGAAGAGGCACGTCATGACGTCAAATTTGCATGACCGCTTTTCCCAGCAGTGCTAGCACGAACCTTCCCTCACAACAACAACAATGATGGCGGACAACGGCAGCTTGTCTTCCTCGGCCGTCCACTGGTTTGCCTTGGAATGTATTCGTCTATTTTATTTTTTCGCTGCAGGACAATGGCGGAAACACGTTTGGTTTGGGTTTTTTGATCAAAGCAGCTCGGCCCTCGCCCCTGACATAAGCGGTTTGCGGTTCTAGACCAAGCGAGCCGGATGCAACCCATGTGGTGAAGCTTTTAGCAGTGTGTCTGCCCCCTGGTGGCTGGCTGCAGTATAGGTCAAAAAATCCGTCTCCCCATTCATTTGAATGGGGGAGCAGTCAAACTTAAAAAAATAAATACACGTTGTACGAATGTTTCTCACATCCGTATGCTGTGGTGATATGTAGTTAGTATTCAGTCCCTCCAGGATTTCGCGCAATTTTTTTGTGATTGTTGCGACAGCTTTTTGACAAAATTGCGGTGAAAGTTGCGATTTTTTTTTCCTTTTTTCCCCCAATAACATCTCAGGGGCGAGTAAATATGCTAAATTACAGTTGTTTTTAGAAAACATTCTTGATGTGGCCACTGACTGTATTTTGATTCTCTTGATTCTCAGAAAAATGCCATGAAAGGACTGTATTGCACATTAACGACGGTCCCTGAATGCACCTCGCAGTGACAGAGGCACAGACAGTCAGTTCACGGCACTCTGAAATGAATCTGCATCTTTGATGACAATGAGTTGATCAAAACTTACTGAAGGTGTCTGATGTTTCACCAAACTGGATTAAATCAAGCTGTAGACGCAGAGCTTTTTACGGTAATAGCGGCAAAAACGGCAAACCTCAAATATTAAACAGACGTCCCCCGGTTGTGTCTTTGTCACTAACGCACACCAGGGGTAAAAATCATCAATGAAGATGAGACAGATGCATGGAGGAGGGAGAGCTGGTTCATAAAGCACACCTGCTGCAGGTAGGTGACCAAGCGAACACTGAGCCCCTCAGATAATAACTCTAGTATCTATAAATAACGTTGTCATCGTCACTTGCCCTCCTGCTGTCCTCGCTTTTCACCCGTTCTCCCTGCGTGTTTAGCTGTTGAAAAGTGACGATCAAGTGAGGACTTATGTTTATGTTCCAAGGAAGTGAAATTGGTGACAAAACCGATGACGTACAGGGGCTGAGATCGCGAAATCGCAACTTCCTGGAGGGACTGAGTATTGGACTGTTTTGTGTCCAAGGCAGCTTTTTCCTGAAAAGTTTATTTTTCGTTAGTTATTAGAGTTTAAAAAACGGGGTTTTACTTCCTGTTTCCTTTGATTCACAGCCGCCGTAGAGTGAAACTTCAAAGGACACACAGCGTCTTGTGACGCTACGCTGAAGGGCGGAGCTTATTACAGTGGCTTCACAGGCTCTGGCTGCACAATGGCGGCGCCCAAGAGGGGGATTTTTTGGCTTCAGAACTGTACAACGGGAAGAGGCGGAGCAACGCTGTCCATTTTTATTTACAGTCTTATGTTCTAGACCAGCAAAGAGTTGGAGCCGCTTTGGAACGGGTTTTCCTGGCCGGGAGCCATTCACTCGCAGCCGAAACACGAAATGCGGTTCTCAATTAAGCGCCGGCCCTGAACCAGCCTTAGTCGAATAGGAGTATCAGAAGTGAAGATGGGAGGTGGTTCACCACTCTGTGAGCGACTGCGTGAGCAAAGAGTTCAACAATAGTTGTGCATGTGAAACAAATAACATCTTATTCAAGGTTTCTCTGCTTAGTTTATTAATTATAATATGATATTATTGAATTAAATTAGATCTTAGTTGAAAGACACTTTTTTTGATAAAATAATTAACTTTGGCATCACTTCAGGATCTTTTAGAAGAAAGAAATCCTTTACTCTTTACTGTGCTCCATCTGTCCTGATTACTGTGGTCTCCTTTTAAGTTATTGATTGAACTTCACCCCCCATTAACCCATCCTGAAATTATAAGCGCCATTTTGCAAGACCCTAGGGAGACGTATCGTATTTTCTTTGAGTGGAAGCAACCCGTGGAATTGATTCCAAGCAGTTCACCTCTTCCTATTGACAACACTAAGTCGCCTCAGCTGTGGAAAATTCACCTGATTTGCTTCTCAATCTGTTCTCTTTTTCATCCGCCAGATTTAAAGTCAGCATTTTTCTGAAAGAAGAACTGTATTCTGCATCTATGCGCATTCAGTCGACTAATTTTATCTCCTGCAGTTTCATCAACGTATCAGGGTTGTTGTGGCAATCTTTAATGATTCTCAAGTCTCACCAAGAGAGATATTAAAGTTAACACAGACAAATCTCTGAATAAAGGTGTGATGATTAAATGAAAATCTGATAACAGGTGTTTATTACATCCACAGGAGGTGTGAGCAGACTGTAAAGTAGCAGTGGAAGCACATTTCAAGCTCAGGCCTGGCACAGTGAATGGAATCTGGTGCAGCATCTTGAAAAGCCCTGTACAAACACAATGCAACATAATGGTTATTGACATACAAGCATTAAGCCTATTGATGCACATGCAATCGCCGGCTTTTTGTCCCCCGGTTGCTACTTTGAGGCCACTTTTCCTTTTGTATGAGTCAGAAATATTCCCTCACAATTATCAGCTTTGTGTGGCTTCATGTGCGCGACTAGGAGAGAGGATCACTCCTGGAAATCAACACCAACCTGCTCGGCTTCTTTAGACGTATTTATCCCTATCTCTACAAGGCTGGGTTAAATACTTGATTCTGATTGGTCAAGATCCAACGATTGTGCCACAATTAGGACAACTTAGGATAATATTGAAACATGGATCTCTAAAATATGTGATCATAAAATTGAGTTTTCACCAGTGATTTGTCTTTTCCAAAACTGCAGCAAAATAAGACACCCATCTGGATTTCAAATTCTGTTTTCATCATTAGTTTTTAAGAAACTTATTCAGCAAAATTGGTAAAATAAGGAAGCACCAATGCTTCAGATGTGGAATACACTAATGAAATATTATCTGAGTACTGAAAGGACAATACTTCCATCCATCCATTTACTTCTGCTTATCCGGGGTTGGGTCGCGGAGGCAACAGTCCAAGCACTTTCCAGCTCCTCCTGGGGAATCCCGAGGCGATCCCAGACCAGGTGGGATATATAATCCCTCCAACGACTTCTTGGTCTGCCCGGGGCCTTCTCCCAGTTGGACGTGCCCGAAACACCTCTAAAGGGAGGCGTCCGGGAGGCATCCTTATCAAATGCACAAACCACCTCAGCTGACTCCTTTTGACGTAAAGGAGCAGCGGCTCTACTCCGAGCTCCCTCCTAATGTCTGAGCTCCTGACCCTCTCTCTAAGGCTGAGCCCAGACACCCTTAATAGGAAACTCATTTAAGCCTCTCTTATTCTTTCAGTCATGACCCACAGCTCATGACCATAGGCGAGGGTTGGAACATAGACCAAACAATGGCCCCTACTTAGCTCACGTAAATCAGACCTGGACCAGTTTTTCAGACAAAACATACAATTATTTTTGGAAAACGCAGATTTAAAGAAACTTTGCACTGAGGCAAGTAAATTACAGTTTCAAAATAGTGAAATCTTCTTTATTTCAAATCCTGTTAAAGCTCCTGTGAGGAAATTCCTGTTTGTATCAGCTTTGGCGCCCCCCTGTGGACACAGTGATACCTGTGTCTCGCTGATTTTGTCCTGTACATGTGTAAATTATGTTTTCTGACTGCTTTCAACTAACAGACAAATATTTCACCCATTAAGAATATTGACTGCAAAAAAAGTGGTTGTCTTTGACGTGCTGTAAATCACCTCGTCTGACACCTACCCCCTTGCAGTGATTTCAGGCTTAAAAATAACAAAACAGAAGTTATAAATACCTTTTCTAACATTCTTGTTTGCTTTTGAACATCATAAAGAGGCATCACTGTTAATTTCAGTCTGTTTCATGACCACTGAAAAACTCCTCACAGGAGCTTTAATGAGAAACAGAAGTTTCCTCAGCTGTCTTCACATTTACATTTCTTTAGTTTATTTCTGCTGGAATAAATTTTCTCTCACATAAATTAAACTTGATAATATTGATGTTACTCAAACAGAACTGTAAACAGTCTGTATTGAGGCATATCTTAGTATCTGTGGGCAGTCTGAGAGAAACATGTAAAATGTGAGTCACGTTCAATTACAAAAATGTTTTTAACTCACTTGTGATGAATCCTGAATGAGCGGTAAAGATTCAGTTTATCTTTTTTTAAATTATTAATGAAAACAGAAGCCGGAGAATTAAACATGTGCAGAGGACGAGAGAGCCTATGGATGCTAATGACTGATTTTTAAGGGAGCGGTACTTCTCTCTGACATCATGGCATCTCTTAACCGGGGTCTACGTTCGTCTGCATCCTAACGAGTTTATTGATCGGTTCTGGAGGAAATGGATCAATTCTGTGCATCTGCACTGAGTAATGAGTAACGCTAAGACGCTCGCTTCGGCATGTAGATTCTCTTTGGTGTATGCTAAAAAGCCAAATACTGAAGAAAATCATTAAGTGTTTCAGGTTCACTCTTTGCCTCTTCAACCAAAGTAGCAGAAAAGTTTCTCAGAGCTGGGCGGTTGCTTCCTGTGGGGAAAAAGATGAGGAAAGAAGTAAGACTCAGATTGGAAGTTGGGGAACGTGTGAGCATGTTGTGTTACATGTTAAAGTTATATTATGTGGTGCTTTTACACCTTTATTTTATAGAAGAGAGGACGTGGATAGTGTCGGAAACTGGGAGAGAGTGGGGGAATGACATGGGGGGGAATGGGCCACAGGCTGGATTCGAACCCGCGCCGCCAGCCACATGGGCGTGCAACTAAACCATTAGGCTAAGTCCGTGCCCATTACATGTTAAAAGTGGGAAAGGGTGTGTGCAGTAACAGTATAGTATATCCTCTTAAACTAAAAACATATAAGCTTAACAGGCTATATATCAGACTGTATAAATATTGGACGTAGTATCCGTGACGTCACCCATCTGTTTCTGAAGCGCTGTTTTGAAGCCAATCAGCGGCGGCAGCCATATTGGAAATGTTGAACTAAACCTAATGTCTGTTGAGGAAGTGTGATGTAAAGAGGCGGGCTTTGAGCCGCCAACAGCTACAGTGTTCCCGCCTGACAATCAAGTCATCTGTGCCTCTCATAATGGAAAACTCGTATTCTTAATATCTCAGAAATTGCAGTGTTGTGAAAAATTTCACCCCCCGTACAGTGTGTGCCGATCGAGAAATGAGCTATCCAGACTACATTTGTTTTTTGTACCAGGCTGTAAACATGTTTATTTCTGCTGTAAAGATCGACTTCTTTGAATTGGTGTGTATGTGGTTTCCGGTGCTTCTGGAGCCAGCCTCTAGTGGACACTCGAGGAACTGCAGTTTTTAGCACATCCGCATTAGACCGGAGGTTGCCGCTTGGTGATATCAAAGTGACTTTGTCCATGTATGCTAGAAAAAAACAGTTGGTATGGAGAGCAAAAGCAGGCTGAATCCAATCTCCTGCTGGCAGGGATTTGATTAACCTCTCGATATCACTTCACTTCCAATATAAACACAAGGCCGCTGTCCAAGTTGTTTTGTTCTAATCAGACTGTAAACAATACAGCCCAAGTCTTGGATGGAAGTGGTTCATGGTTGAGCTCAAAAAGGTTGACATCGAACCCAGGTGATGTATGTATGTATGTATGTATGTATGTATGTATGTATGTATGTATGTATGTATGTAGACACAGATACACATATTTAAACACATATATCATATATATAACACAAATGCAAAAATGATTTTGGAGTCCTTTAAAGAAAATAGAGCACCATCATAGTCCCATGTATTTTGAAAAGCAGCTGGATCTTCCATTTTTACATAATATCCGTACTTTAACAATACTCAAGCTTTGACAAGGTTCTTGAAAACAAATCAAACTATCACACCTCCACCCATTTCCCATTCTGTCTTTTTCTACTTGAATAAATTGCCAGCTTTGCTTGTCCAGCGAGAAAATTCAGAAGTCGACCTGTTTTCTTCTTTTTCTACTCCTACTTCTTGCTCCTTTTATATCTACTTGAATTTCCCTTACAAATTAAAATAGCAGGAGAGCTGTTTAATGATGCTAGATGTGGTCAGTGTGGCTGTATGTGGTAATCCCCAACTATCTGGTTAGTATGCTGCATGTTTCAGCCTTGCCGTGATTAGTCTTATGTAAATTAGTCCAATTAGTGTCAATTCCAAAGTCTGGCTCATTAAAATGGAAGCAGTTGGAAGTATTTCTAATTACATGATTTGTAGTAAATGGAATCCAAGAATATTATCACTTATTAAAGGGTTCCTTTATTTTAATATTTTTGCGTACACGAAAGTCTTCAAATGAAAGTCCTGAGCTGCTTCACGGATCAAAGGTGGGATAAAGAGCGGTTTATATTTGTTGGATTCATGTTTAATATTCTTCACAGGTCATCTCTTTAATCAGTGATCCCTGAATGTACAGTCATGGCCAAAAGTTTTGAGAATGACACAACTATTAATTTTCACAAAGTCTGCTGTTTCAGTTTTTATAATGGCAATTTGCATATACTCCAGAATGTTATGAGTCTTACCTAAAAACACAGCCATGAATAAAGAATGGTACCAGAACGTCCTCCGAGAGCAACTTCTCCCAACCATCCAAGGGCAGTTTGGTGATGAAGAATGCCTTTTCCAGCATGATGGAGCACCTTGCCATAAAGCAAAAGTCATAACAAAATGGCTCAGGGAACAAAACATTAAGATTTTGGGCCCTTGGCCAGGAAACTCCCCAGATCTTAATCCATTGAGAACTTGTGGTCAATCCTCAAGAGGCGGCTGGACAATCAAAAACCCACAAATTCTGACAAACTCCAAGCATTGATTATGCAAGAATGGACTGCCATCAGTCAGGATTTGGTCCAGAAGTTGATTGACAGCATGCCAGGGAGAATTGCAGAGGTCTTGAAAAAGAAGGGTCAACACTGCAAATATTGACTTATTGCATGAATTCTGTGTAATTCTCAATAAAAGCTTTTGATACTTATGAAATGCTTCTAATTGTATTTCATTATACCATAGAAACATCTGACAAAAACACCTAAAAACCCTGAAGCAGCAGACTTTGTGAAAATGTAATATTTGTGTCATTCTCAAAACTTTTGGCCATGACTGTAGACACAATTACAAAAGATAACACAACAACCACAGGTGCAACAAAGAGAACTCAAGGGTTTGATCTTCTACGGGAATAAATCTGACCTCTTCAGACCGACAAATACACACACACACACACACACGCACACACACACTGACACACACACGGATCATCTCCACACATAAAGTGAAAATCATCCACCCACTCACACCAGCAGGAACACGTACGCCCACACACAGCCCTGACCAGTCTTTCTGCTTAACTTGGTCATAAGAGAAGAGACTCAGGATCTTGCACCCTTTCAGACTCTCTCCTCACTTTCACTCCGAGTAGTAACACCACTTGGCTAAATCGGACTTCTTCACATGTGGGAGAAAGCTGTGAAGGAGATGACATAAACTCTCAAACCTGCTGACTCGGATTAGAAAAAGCACCGGAGTGTCTGGAACGCCAAAAATCCAAGGGGGTGCTGTAAATATACTTGAAAGTTCTTGAAAGGTTGCTGGATGACAGGCAGACTTCTGCCAGGATTTATCCACGCGGTGACTCAGGGTGAAGCCGCGTGCCAGCCCCTCTTATATCATCTCAACATCTCGATGGTCTGACAAAACCTGAGAGCTCTAAAGCTTTTAGTTGTGTTTGAAGTGGCTCCGGCTTTAGCCTGAGAGCGCTTCTTACAGCGCTTACATAAATCCTTTATCGTATGGTGAATGTACAGATCTCTCTGGCCTTTCGTTTCATCTAATCTCTCAGTTTAATACATTAAATCACAGAACAGGAGGCCTAACCTTTAACCGAGGTTTGAAGCCTTGTAAGTGATGTGGCTGTGTTTCCACAGTTTGTGCTGAGATTTGTCTGAGTGTGGTGTTCATGTCCACGAGATCCACTTCAAGCCTTTCATGACGTTGATGGATTTATGACGGCGTATTGATCCACTTTGGTAAGCATAAAAAAGATGCTATGTGCTAACAGTGTTCATTTATAGTCATTTATGTGTCCCTATTTACTGATCCTTCACCTGCAAGACTCTCAACACAGGTCATTACATTTACACCATCAAATGATGTGCATTGCATCAGCTTAAGTTTAGTCCTGACTGTTGACCTCTGGGTTTTGCAAATGCATCCACATATGAAGCATGTAGAGGATGTAAAATGGGTAGGATAGTGTGCATTGGGAGAATTGAGTAGGGGAACCCTGATTTTTCACCCAGGAGACGCAAGTCCTATTTAACCAAAGTCCTGCTTTCGTATGAAAATGTGATTGAAGTTGTGTACAAACATTATATTCCTCATGCCAAATTTATACAGGGAGCAGGTGCGTTGCGTTCCTTCTGAACATCATATTACCAACAGGTTACAGAGCCTTTCTGTGGTTGAATTAAAGCTCATTTAGATAATACCATGTTACTTCAGTGCTTTGATAATTGCTAAGTATGCTGTATACTATAACGTTTACCCTTTTGCAGGTTTTTATTAGTTTAGTATTAATAACTTTGCTCTACTTTGTTGGCCAGCTACCTTCCGACACCTTAAAGCCCTGCTATGGATCACGAATATGTGGTTGTTTTGTAGCTGGTACCAATAACATCCATCATCAATGAGCATTTCTGATCTATGCAATCTTTTAAAAAAAACAGGAGTCCGTATATGGTGATTTACATTGAAATTGAGCAGATGTTGCATGGCATCCTTGTGCCTGACTTCTTGTCCAAAATTATATTCCTTGTTCAGTTTGACACGTGCCAGGCGTGGGGGTCTGCTCCAGGGGGTTCCTCTGATCTCCAAATATGAAGCCAATGAAGAGGTGTTAAAAACTGCAGTTCATAGAGCATCCACTTGAGGCTGGCTGCAGAAACACAGGAAACCACATACACACCCATTCAAAGAAGCCAATATTTACACCAGAAATAAACATGTTTACAGCCTGGAACAAAAAAATGGTTCAGGTCTGAGTAGCTCATTTCTCTATTGGCACACATTGTAAGGTACAAGTTTTGCCCAAATAAGGGCGTGGCGAGGTGTTTCAAAGCCCGCCTCTTTACCTCACACTAGCTCGGATGAAGTTAGGTTGAGTTCAGCATTTACAATATGGCATCCACTGATGATTAGCTTCAAAACAGCGCATCAGAAACACAGGGTGACATCACGGATACAACTTCCATTTATTATACAGTCTATGGTAATGTAGTAGTGTGCAATTGGAGGAGTGAGTAGGGAAAATCCTAAACTTTCACCCAGGAGACGAGGGTTCATGTCCTATTTAATTAAAAGCCAGTGTTGATGGGTCACTGGTGGCCTAGTGGTCTAAGCGCCCCACATACAGAGGCTACAGTCCTCTTCGCAGGAGTCGCTGGTTTGATTCCCGGCCGGTTAACCATTTCCTGCATGTCTTACCCCACTCTCTACTCCCCACATTTCCTGTCTCTCTTCAGCTGTCCTAACAAATAAAGGCTAAAAGACCAAAAATATAACTTTAAAAAAAAGCCAGTGTTGATTTAGCTTTCTTACAAAATTTGTACTCCCTAGTTAAAGTCAAAAAACAACATAAAACCAAATCCTTGTAAGAGACTGCGTTTAGAAAGTGAGAGTCACTGTTTTTCATACGCCTGTTTTGGTGTTCCTACTTCCCAGGTTGTAAACCCTGGATGGTGGTCAACTTGTTATAGATGTTTCAGATTGACTTTGATCTAATATGGGGCTTTAATTAATCCCTACTTCCATTCTTAATCCATCACTTTTCTGTGAAGTGTTGGAAAAACACTGAAAAAGTGCTCATCAAACTTTCTCAGAGCCAAAGATTTCTTGTTTTGTCAGAACAGATGGACAGAAAATCAGCCAAACCTCACATTTGGGAGCTGCAACTACAGAGTGTTTGGTACATATAATCAAAAACCAACACAAATAATGACGAAAAACTATGAAAAAAAACCTGCTAATACTTTTGATGGCATGTTCTGCTCCCACTGCTTCCTGACAGAACATCCTCACACCTGAAGATCCATGTGATATCTCACACCTGCAGAGACACATCAGCGCTGACAGGTGTTTCCTGTGAGATCTGAGGAGGACAGAAAACAAGACAACAAAACTTGTGCCGTGAAGCAGCTTGTAATATAATTGCAAATCACTTTAGGGATGCCACACAAGCCTGGAAGGTGAAGAATGAGTCACTCAAGACTTTGTAGCGTGTTGCTATTAAACTTTTGACCCTGAAGGTCAGGAGGGAGAATTGCCTCTTGCATGTGAACATACTATCACACTTTATTTATCCTTTTCTGCACACGACTTTGACTCTCTTTAGTTTTTTTATTCATGAATTCAAACTGTCTTCTTTGCTTTCATTAGATGATGCTGCCCTGAAGACCTGAGCGTGCCAGTCTGTTAGGAAACACCGCATACTTAATAACGTGAAGTTTTAAACACACCACACCACACCACCTCCTCTGGCTGATTTACCTCCGTGTGTCGTCTAACACATTTGCCAAATCCAATTAAGGAAATTGCACAAGTAGGTCCAATGTTGCTCAGAGGTCTCTGAATGCACTGCAGCTGTTTATCTGAAGTGGGAAAAACCTCCTTAGGAAAGAATGTAAATCTCCTTTAAGCTTCATAAAAATGATTAAAGGTGACATATCATGCAAAATTGACTTTTTAATGGTTCTCTACCTGAAATATGTTTCCCTGGCATGTCTACAAACCCCCCCAGAATGAAAAAAATCCATTCTGCCCCTGTTTTGATTTCTCCACCTTTCTGTAAATGTGTGCTGAAACAAGCCGTTTCAGACTTCCGGGTTTTTGTTACATAACAACAATATCTGGTCTGTAACAGAGTCAGAGCTCGGAGCTTGTTCAGCCAATAGACTGTATAAAATACAACTCAACCCCTCCTCCATTTTTCATTCCCTGCACACGTGTGCTAACAAGGAGCTTAGGAGGGAGGCATGCTAGTTGTAGGCTGTCTTAATAAACACAAAGGTCAGTTTTACTCCCCACGTCTGCAGATTTGAAGATCTAGTGGATGATTTGTATTGATCATGGAAAAGTGCTAGCGCTAGTTAGCATAGCTACATAGCTACATGTCGTAGCTGTAGCTGTGTACCAAGACACACGTCGACATACTGACAAATAAAACAACAAGAAACACTAAATCTGTGACCAATCCTTCAGAGAGGTCCTGCTGCCTTTCTGGTAGAGGTCGGTTTGACTCCCCACGTCTGCAGATTTGAAAATCTAGTGGATGATTTTTAGTTTTCATGGAAAAGTGCTAGCGCTAGTTAGCATAGCCACATAGCTACATGTTGGTAGCTGTGTTCCAAGACACACGTCGACATACTGACAAATAAAACAACAAGAAACACTAAAGCTGTGACCAATCCTTCGGAAAGGTCCTGCTGCAGGCGCCTCTCCGTCAGGATCAGATTCTGGATCAGATTCAGAGGGTTGAAGTAACGCGGGTCTGTGAGCAGCCGTGTATATTCAGCGAACATGTAAACATTAGATCAACGTGCTGGACGGCCGAGGAGGCCACACCCACTTCCCGAGGGGGCGTGGTCAGAGGGAAAACAGCCTGTTCTGAGGAGGACTGAAGAAGAGGGCTTTTCAGGCAGACCAAAATCTGATTTCAAAGTGTTTTTTTGAGCATAAACTTTAAAGACATGTTTTGGGGACCTCTTAGACCAATATATGTTGATGAAAAAAGCGTGATATGTCGCCTTTAAATCAGGTCAACTTTGACGGGATAATCAACATTAATGCAGCGGTGTGTCAGATCTGGTTTCACAGGGTTAAGGGCTTTGTGCAGTTTGGTTCAACCTAATGATTCGTTGAATCTGGACAAATAAGCACTGTCATGGTTATTTTATATGAAGTGTGAAAGACAGCAGGACTCTGATTTATCTGGTTGTAGCTGCCTCTGCTGCATAATTAAGGTCTAGCGGTTACAGCAACACCCACATTGTTGCTCCCTCAGTGCTTCAGGATTCATCATCCACCTCCACTAAAGGTTAGTGAGAGGATGCAAAACCTGTATCCAAAGATTCGCAGGTCTGACGGATGAAACAGCATCGGCAGGGTTTTGCTCTCACAGACAGAGATTAGATGAGATTCACCGGAATAATCAGTCCTGCGTCGCTGCTTTCTGATGAGTTCTTGGAACAAACTGTTCATTAAAAATCAACACAAGCATAATAGAACAAATGCATTCGTACGCACAAAATTTATATTTGTCAGTTGGCGGATTCTGATGCAGCTTTGGCCCGTGTTTTCAACCAATCACAACCCCCTTGAAGAAGAAGAAGAAGCCGCATGGTGGCTCAAAAAGGATGTAATGGTTCCCAGTTCCTGCTGTGTCAAAACAAAATAGAACAAATATATTTGTACCTATAAAATTAACATTTGTCAGATGCTGGTTCCTGATGCCACTGTTTTCAACCAATCACATGGCGACTCCCGGAGCTGGTTTTTGCCTGTGTCTTTAACTAATCACAACTCTCAAGAGGACTCGTTCTTTGGAGGATTACCCCTTTGAAGCAGAAGCCACATGGCGCCTTGAAAAGGATGTAATGGTTCCCAGTTCCTGCACTATCAAAAGAAAATAGAACAAATATATTCATATGCACAAAATCTGACATTTGCCAGATGTTTAATTTAATTTAATTTGAGTTTATTTGATTAGGACAATGCACATTAATCAACATTTCAATGTAAATATGCTGGAGTTAGCACAATAGCTAAGTTTCATCCGTAGTCCTACGGCAGGTACTCACTTAAAACATAAAACAACAAGTTTTAAAACTACAGGATGTCACAGAACAGTTAACAGGACACTACATGAACTGACTTACAAACACATTTTACTTACAAAATGTTTGTGACTTTATAAAAAGAGGATGGAAGGTGAGGCCAAAGCCTCCAGGAACAGGCATCAAGTAAGAAAACAGATTATTAATGAGCACATGACTGGTTTGTTTTTAACCAATGTTTGACAGTTTTTTTAAAGGTACCATGATGTTGGTTCATGATGCTGCTTTGGCCTGTGTTTTCAACATAGACCATAAAATATGGATGTAGTATTCGTGATGTCACCCAAAATTTGACATTTGTCAGATGGTGGTTCCTGATGCTGCTTTAGCCTGTGTTTTCAATCAATCGCAAAGCTCAAAAGTCCTCATTCTTTGGAGGTAGAACTGGTATGGTGCCTAAAGAAATGCATGTAATGGTTCCCAGTTCCTGCAGTATCAAAACATTATAGAACAATTGTATTTGTAGGCATAAAATTAACATTGTGAGATGGTGGTTTCTGATGGTGCTTTGGCCTGAGTTTTCAACCAATCACTTATTTCAAAAGGCCTCATTCTTTGGAGGTAGAACCAAAATGGAGCCTTAAAATAGATGTAATGGTTCCCAGTTCCTGCACTAACAAAACGTAATAGAACAAATATATTCGTACACTTAAAATTAAGCAGCGGATGCTGCTTCGGCCCTTGTTTTCAACCAATCACAACGCTCAAAAGTCCTCATTCTTGGGAGGGTTACCCCTTGAAGTAGAAGCCGAATGGTGCCTTAAAATGGTTCCCAGTTCCTGCAGTATCAAAAGAAAAGAGAACAAATATATCTGTATGGATAAAATAAACATTTATCAGATGGCGGTTCCTGATGCTGCTTTAGCCCGTGTTTTCAACCAATCACAACGCTCAAAAGTCCTCATTCTTTGGAGGTAGAACTGGCATGGTGCCTAAAAAAATAGATGTAATGGTTCCCAGTTCCTGCAGTGTCAAAACAAAATAGAACAAACATATTTGTACGCATGAAATCAAAATTTTTCAGATGGTGGTTCATGATGCTGCTTAGGCCCGTGTTTTCAACCAATCACAACGCTCAAAAGGCCTCATTCCTGGGAGGGTTCCCCCTTTGAAGTAGATGCCTCATGGATGTAATGGTTCCCAGTTCCTGCAGTTTCAAAACATAATAACAAATAACTTTGTACGCATGAAATTAACATTCGTCAGAAGGAGGTTCCTGATGCTGCTTTGGCTCCTGTTCTCAACCAATCACAACGCTCTCAAAGCCTCATTCTTTAGTGGGTTACCACTTTTGAAGTAGGAGCCACATGGTGCCTCAAAAAGGATGTAATGGTTCCCAGTTCCTGCAGAGTCAGCACAAGAAAATAGGGCAAAGTCCTCAAACTGCTAAAAGAACCAAGCGTACGTCCCACTGGTCTAAAAAAGCTTATTCATCCCCCGGGCCGCGCTGCCAATATGGCTAAAAGCACTGAAATGGAAATGGATGGAGTGATGGAGTGTTGAAACAGTTGGCAGCTGTCACTGTCCTGATCATAAAAAAAGTGGAAGTATAAAGCTCCCCGGCTGTGCTGTGGGAGTTTTCGAGAGTTGGAAATAAGTCCTCTTTGTTGGCAGTGACAGTTGGTTATTATGGAAATGAAGTGTACAGAGCATATTCTGTTTTTGATCAAACTCTTTAACTGGCGTCTGCAGAGCAGTAATGATCCAAGGGAATCTTTTAAGCCTTTTTTGGTCCTTTTGTTTTGTTTGTTTACTCACCGAGGTATTACATCCTGTGTCTTGATTCTGACTGAGCATTTTCATGTCACGCTGATTGGTCCAAAGGGAAATCGCAGAGATTGAATCTGAGATTGGCAGGGTTTCATCAGGCTATGTTTAGGATGCTAAATATTTCTTTGAATGCAGCTTTTGGTGTTGACTCAAATTCCATCGCCCACGCAATCTACGTCTGGAGCAGAACCTTGGCGGGCGTTTTTCTTCACTGGAAATCACAGGAAGTCTTGAGTCATTGGGTGGAAGAGGAGGCTTGGATGATTAGGGCGTCTGCAAGGTTAGCAACATGAAAATGAAGGAATAGGTTAAAAAAAAGCTTTACAAACAATCACCACTGTTGGTGGAATGATGTTAAGGAAAATAGCATTCAGTATGCAGAGCCAGAGAGGGAGAAACCAGAGACTTTAAGTAATATAATCCATGTCAAATTATTAATAACCTGCCAGCCAAATTCATTCAAAAACCCCTCTGAGTACCTGCTCCCACTCAGGTAGTCTCTAAAGCAATAAAGAGAAAGACGTGTGAGGTGTTCACGGATCAACCCCAGAGGAGTAACACATCATTCAGAGGGAGCAGCACGTCCACTGGTGCATCATTTATGATCACATTTACAAGGTGAGGATGTTATATAGATGTGCCAATAATAATAAGGACTTATAAAGTGCTTTACATGCTTCCAAATGAAGTTTCTGTGAGGAGGTGATGGCGTACATTTGGCTTAATATTGTCAATCAAGCTTTATTTGTATAGCACCAAATCACAACAAACATTATCTCAAGACATAGCAGGTCTAGACCGTGCTCTATGTTGAATTATTAACAGAAACCCAGTCTCATCTTAATCCACCATGAGCATTTAGCTAGTTACAATATCTTCCGGAAATTTGGCATCCACTTCCACTGCTTCGTGGATGACACCCAGTTCTATCTGTCCAGTAAACCCAACTCCACTCTCCCACCCTCCACCCTCACCCACTGCCTCTCTGAGATCAAGTCCTTCGTGGATGACACCCAGCTCTATCGGCCCAGTAAACCCAACTCCACTCTCCCACCCTCCGCCCTCACCCACTGCATCTCTGAGATCAAGTCCTTTGTGGATGACACCCAGCTCTATCTGCCCAGTAAACCCAACTCCACTCTCCCACCCTCCACCCTCACCCACTGCCTCTCTGAGATCAAGTCCTTTGTGGATGACACCCAGCTCTATCGGCCCAGTAAACCCAACTCCACTCTCCCACCCTCCACCCTCACCCACTGCCTCTCTGAGATCAAGTCCTTCGTGGATGACACCCAGCTCTATCGGCCCAGTAAACCCAACTCCACTCTCCCACCCTCCACCCTCATCCACTGCCTCTCTGAGATCAAGTCCTTTGTGGATGACACCCAGCTCTATCGGCCCAGTAAACCCAACTCCACTCTCCCACCCTCCGCCCTCACCCCCTGCCTCTCTGAGATCAAGTCCTTAGTGGATGACACCCAGCTCTATCGGCCCAGTAAACCCAACTCCACTCTCCCACCCTCCGCCCTCACCCACTGCCTCTCTGAGATCAAGTCCTGGTTCACCTCTAACTTCCTTCAACTCAACAGCAATATAATAGAACTCCTCCTCATAGGTACCAAATCCAACCCTATCCAAAGCCGACAGTTTCTCCCTCACCATAGACAGCTCAACAATGCCCCCCTCCTCTCATGTAAAGAGTCTGGGTGTCATCCTCATATCAATAACATAACCCTGTCTGCATACTTCCATCTCCGCAACATTAATCGTCTCCGCTCCTCTCTCACCCCTCACACCACTGCCATCCTGGTCCAAAGTCTTGTCACCTCCTTGTAACTCTCTCCTCTTCGGTGTCCCTCACAAATCCCTCCATAAGCTTCAACTGGTCCAAAACTCTGCAGCCTGCATCATTTCCAGAAACCCTCTCCTTTCACCACATCACCCCCAGTCCTCCAGCAGCTTCACTGGCTCCCGGTCAAATTCTTAATTCCCCCTCCCCTGTATCTGTCCGATCTCCTCCACATTGTCACCCCCCTCTCGCTCCCTCAGGTCTTCCTCCTCCCTCCACCACCTCTCTGTGCCCCCTGCCCGTCTCAGCACCATGGGGAGCCGAGCTGGAACTCACTCCCACCAGACATCAGAAATATTGACTACCCCTCTTCAAATCAAAACTCAAAACCCATCTGTGTCAGTCCAAATCTCTGTTTAATTTCCACTGCTTCATTTTGAACTTGGTGTTACTCTGCTTGTTGTTTTTATTTATTTTATCATGTTATTTTATTTTATTGGGCTTTAATCCTTCTGTAAAGTAGCCTTGAGTGTTAAGAAAGGCGCTTTTGAATAAAATTTATTATTAATATTATTATTATTATCATTACAGCGGCGAGGAAAACATATTTTTAACAGGCAGAAACCTTGAGCAGAACCAGACTCATGTTAGACAGCCATCTACCTCAACCAAGTTTGGGTTGAAAAGAGGGATAGAGGAGGAAAGTGTAATTTCTGCCGTGCAATCAAGTCTGAAATATCCAACTTCTCATCCGTCTCCTGAAAAGCTTATATTTCCCCTTAGTCACACTGGATCTCTTTGTACCCTATAGTCCTATAATGTCTTTAGGTTTAATTATCAGGTAGAGCAGGAACACTGGAAAGTTTTAACAAGAATGCCCTGTCCTTGACTGTCACAAGAAAGTGAACATGGCTCTCCTCTCTTCTCTCTCCAATTAGTCTGAAAGTGTTGCTCCTCGGTTCAGGACATGGAGGGAAATTTATCTCTCTGCCTGTCACGGCGTGTGGGTTGTTAGTGGGGAGGTTGGCCTGGAAAGAAGATGCATGTGTGTATGGAGAGGTGACTGCATGTGTGGTGTGTTAAGCATGGTTAAGGGAGAGGTGAGGGGGGGATGTGCATATGGTAAATGCTGCCTTACACCATGTAAATTACAGTATCTGTGTTATATATCCCTACAAACGTTATCTGAAGACTCTTTCCAAACAGAGCAGGTCTAAACCGGACTCTATTATTAACAAAGACCCAACATCAAGACAGGATAAGATCCAGTCCCATCTTACAGACAGGACTCAGTCTGATCTCATCTTAATCCACCATGAGCAGAGCACTTTGCAGCATTTAGCAAGTTACAGTGGCAAGGACAAACTTCCTTTGACAGGCAGAAACCTCCAGCAGGACCAGACTCATGTTAGACACACATCTGCTAAGACCAAGTTAGGGTTGGAAAGAGGGAAAGAGAGATGGATAGTAGTAGTTGTAGCTGCTGGAGTTTGGCACATCCACAGCAGCAGAGATCTAGAGGAACCTACGAGACAAGGGAGCTCAGGGACTCCAGAAAGGTCTATGGTTAGTAACTTTAATTGGACAAGAAGAGTTAAAGTGACAGGCAGAGAGAGGGTAAGACAGGATACATGATTGTCCGTTCCCCCGGCAGTCTAAGCCTATAGCAACGTAACTAAGAGCCGGTCCAAGCCTGAGCCAGGTCTATGGTTAGTAACTTAAATGGGAAATGAAGAGTTAAAGTAAGTGACGGGGGAGAGAGGGAAAGACAGAATCCCAGTGGGTCAGTTCCCCCAACAGTCTAAGCTTATAGCAGTCTGAGCCTATAACAGCATTACTAAGAGCCGGTCCAAGCCTGAACCAGGTCAATGGTTAGTCACTTTAATGGGACAGCGAGAGTTGAAGTAAGTGACAGGCAGAGAGAGGAAGAGAAAGGGTCTAAGTGTGTCAGTTCCCCCGGCAGTCTAAGCCTATAGCAGCATAACTAAGAGCTGGTCCAAGCCTGATCCAGCTCTAACTATAAGCTTTATCAAAAAGGAAAGTTTGAAGTCTACTCTTAAAAGTAGAGAAGGTGTCTGCCACCCGGACCCTGACTGGTAGATGATTCCAAACGAGAGGTGCCTGATAACTGGAGGATCTACCTCCCATACACCACTCTAGTCCAGACGTTCATCAACTAAACCTCTGCTTTATCCTAAAGAGACAACATATTGTGTTGGCTTTTCACAGAAGAGGAGATGAAAGGTTCAATTTATGCTCAAAGTGGTCTGTTTCTGTTAGCCAATCGCAACATTACTGCTGCACTGCTTCCTGATTTACCATGAGGCATGCCAAGGATCAGCATGTATTAATTAAAAAAATGTAGGTGTTAGAAGATTTTTGCATTAGCCTTTTGATAGAGACAACTTTTTAATAAATCAAGGGTCAATTTTAGATAGATGAAGTGTAAGTGTATTACAGTGACTAGATTACTGCACACAGTGAAGAGCATGGTCAGGCTGTTCAGGCATGCCTCAGGGCTCAACATATCAGAGCAGGTCTTGCTCAGTACTAGAAACAGAAACACTGTGAGCTTCGGTTCACACCCCAGGACATGAAGCTCATTAAAGGTTATATGAGAAGGTATCCTATCAGAGCTTATTAAAAAAACGATGTGCTGCCTGACTCTTGACCGTTTTGTAATCTCTTTTTTTATCATAAAAGATGAAGCCAGCAGAGAGAGAGAGAGAGAGCTCTGATTATACTGCTTAAATTAAGTCATCCAAAGTTCAGGGAGTGAAGAAAATCCAAAAAGTGAGTTACTGCGTGGAGTCAAATTAATGCATGCACTATAAATTTATATCATTCAGATTTATAGATGGTTTCCAACCAATGTAATTCACATTATTCTAAATTAGGATAAATTGCCTTTCAGGAACAGGCACGGAGCATTTTAAAGTTATTTTATTTTCTATTTCCTTAACTTTTGGGCTGCAGCTCTCTCTCTCTCTTACCAGGAAATTGCAAAGCCAGTAGTTATATTTCCATCCTCTCTGTAACATTTTTTCTGTTCTTTGTCACCATCTTCCTCAGTCTCTGTACCTCTGCCTTTACTTCCTGGCTGTTAAAACCAGGCGTTCGGCCAGAAAGCTGCGAGGTAAAGCATTACACCTTTTATGTGGGAGATTGTACCCTTTAACTAAAGTTTAATAATGCAAGACGAGTTGTTCTGGGACTGAAAGAGGCATTGTGCTCTCTGTTACAAGTCAATGCATATCAAACTATCAAAATGTGTTATTCTAAGGTAAAATACTCACATACTGTTGCATGTTTCGTCCACGAATAACCACCTTATAATGCCAATCAAAGTATTCTATGATGTTTTCCTTGCAAGCAGTGGCTGGTTTGATATGAACCAGACCTTACCTGCATTATAGAACTGTATCATGATGTGTGTTACGTTTTTAGAGCTCCCCACCTGGTTTGTGGCGTGTACTTGATTGGTGAATTCAGCTGCAAAGTTTAGGGTGTTTCATTTTCAAAAGCTAGTTTCAGTTTTTAAGACTTTTTTTGGGCTCACCAGAATTCTTTTGATGCGTCATGACAAGTTTGCAGGGGTGCATTAGTGGACATCAGGTAGTTTTGGCTTGCACCAAGTGGTTTCCATTTCACAACGTATGGATGCTTTGACAGCCTCCCTTTGGGGTCTTGTTTGGATGCCGAAGCCCACTTGTCCACCCATTTGTTCACTTTTGTTACTACTTGTCCATGTTCCTCCCCAAAAAGGAAAAGCCTTCTGGCCATGGAAAGTGGTGATGAGGGGGGTGAATTGTAAAATTAGGTGTGTAGAAGCACTTATAATACCATTTTATTGTGTTATGGTATTTTACCCAGAAAAATGGCGCTATATTGGCTTCACTATGGACGTGCACCACCATGATAGCCAATGCAGCCGCTGCCATTACAAACTGCACGCAACCAGACACTTTGAAAGTTCGCCCCACTCTCTGAATACTCCAAGCAGGCATTTGCTGCACAAAGCATGCTGGGATACACAGCAATGCAAAATAGTGGCGCTATTCTGTACCCCTCAAAGACCTAGACAGCCTGCGGCGGCTACTTGTTCTTAAATGTTTGATAACTTTTGAACCGCTAATCCTATCAACAAGCTTTAAAAACTCAGTTACAGCTACAGTTACTTCGATTTTATGTGATACTACAAACATTTCAAGCCACAAGTCCAACATAGAAAGGGCTTGTTTGTGCTCAAGGACAACTCCAAATGCTCTTTCCTTTCAAACACATTAAACCCATTATGCATATATAATGTAAATGGCACATTTTTTAGGTAGTTCAGTAAACAAAAAGACCACAAATACAAAAGTAAGTTAGTGCAATTTTCCTTGCGCTGAGTAAGAAACAACTAAGACAGAACAAATTAGGAATTAGTGTCAAGGTGTAGTGTCAGTTCTCAGCTTTCTATTGAGGCCACATTTGTCTCATTCAGCATATTCAGGAGAGCCTGGTGCCCCCCAAAATGGTCTAACGGCATTTCTTCCTCATTAGGTTATAGTCATGCATTTTGAAAGATAAATGGTGATATACTATGTAAGGGTCTTGGGTCGGGGTCATGTCTTGCCCTGTTGGGATTCTATTTCCCATAACCACCTGCTAACCATACATTATCCCGCTTATTACCAAGCCACTAACTTAAGATACCAACCAGTGGACAAACAACTTGGTCAAAAGATTGTTATTGATCTAAAATGATTTATATAACTTACAGAAATTAAAAAATAGTCCCAGTGATTCCTCGTCAGTGATCGTTCCATTGTGATGGATTCTTATCTGCCTGTTGCGGTGGATTTAACATGAAACTGTCCTCATTCAGCTCTCCTTCTCTGAGCTCTGCAGTTCACACACTTTTAAAAATAAACTAATGTCACAACTTTGAACCCTGCTGCTATCATCCCCACCACCGCTCATGGTTTAAGTTTCTTTGCAGTGACCGAAAGTTTCACTCGCTTCCTTGTTGCTAGATTTGCTGAACAGGACAAGATCTAATACGAAAATGTCCGTGTTGCTAAGCCTTCCAAATTAGCATGCTAATGGTTTACCTCACCTTACAGTCTGTGGTGTCAACAAGCAGAAGCAAAATGAGCCAGAACTCTTTCCGTGGATTCATTTGACATGACTTGCTATCAGTTTGCCTCTAGCGCTGCTCATGTTAGTGAAAGTTAATAACCATTGTCAAGGGGCTTTGACCAATCAGAATCAAGCATCTTATACAGCTGGAATATCAGTAAGAAAGCTGGGTAATAATAAGTATTAAACTTGTGTCCCATCCCTCTTTCTTCAGTTTCTTGCCTTTCCACCAAAATCCAAAGTTTAGTAAGTTCTCCATAACAAAACATGACGTATGAGGACCGGGTCGATTACAGCTAAGCACACAATCAGCGTGAGGAATTCAGCCGTGTACAGCTCGGTGGCCTCTCTGCTCCCCATCTCTGCTGCTGCACCTTCTCTGTGTTTCATTGACCAGCGGGTCAGCCTCATTTGTTTGTCCATCAAGTGCCTGATTAGCGTGCCGTGCCGCCGCCGATCCGTTGTGTTTTTCGGCCTCCTCATTGTGCATGCTGTGTGTATATCTGTTTGTACCACACAGCGCCTGCAATGTGGAGGCCGAGGCACGCAGAGACGACTCGCAAGAAACCGCATGAATGTTTGTCTTACAAGGACAAGTGACACAAAGAAAACAAGCTGTTCTTATTCCTACTCACTCTGCACTTCTCGCTGTGTGTGTTTGCACGAGTATGCACACACACGTTTTCAAGGCTTTCCACATATAGATGTCTCCCAACACCCACAGACGCAGCGACACAGAGGCGTACCCTATGGATTTCTGCATCGACTGACCACAGAGCATCAGCCGCTTCTCATGATTCTCCCTGTGAGTCAAGTAGCTTTTACTTCGTCTATAGGTCAGCTTATTGCCCCATCTCTCCAACCGCGATCCATACACATGTGGGTGGTCTCGGTGACAGGCCTGTTCCTCTGTGGCAGTACAGAAAACCATAACTATCTTGGGTAGTGCTTATTATCTAGTGCAGCTCTCCTGCACTGCAGAGGCACCATGGAGCTCTGGCAACATAATGACCTGTGTAAAAACCCAGTTTAGTACCACACGGATGACAAGCTATACAATGCTATCATTCTGCTGCGGTTAATGTACGAAAACCGCATTATTCTAGGTCGCATAACGCCTAATTATGCACCCCATTCGTTCCTTGGTCCCACTGGGTTTGTTGTTGCTGAAAAGCCATAATAAACCTGATTCTAATCTTTAAGAGATCTCTAACACCCTGCTCTGCCTGCTTTATGTTTCCTCACCCAATTACCTCAAGTGCTAATTTAGCATTTTCTCACATGGTCCGTAAGTGTTCCACCTCAACAGCTGCTTCGCCCTCTTTAATTCCCCGCTTTTTTTCTCCTTTAACTCCTGAGCCCACGTCTGTCCATTCCTAGCTCTTCTCGCAAAGCCTGTTCAATCACGTGCATGCTAATTAGCCGATTCCACAGGGACAGACACCGGGGTAATTGGCTTGTGGCTGATAGGCGTTGCGGTGGCACCACAGAGGCGGAGTGGAGACGCACCATTGTTGCCAGACAGTTGTTTGTCTCTGTTGGGTATGGCTGCGATGTGGACGGATTATGTGAGGGGGACACGTGTATGTGGAGGCTGCGGGAGAAAGATAGCTGCTGGATTGACCACGTGACTTAACCTTTTAAAGACCTAGACTATCTTTGGGGGCGCCAGACTCTCCTGAGTTTATTTTGAATATGCTGAATGAGACAAATGTGGTATCAATGGAAAGCTGAGAATGTCTGCTGTAACTGAGATTTTAAAGCTTGTTGATAGGATTAGCTGTTCAAACATTATCAAACATTTAAGAACAAGTAGCTGCAGGCGGGTGTCTAGGTCTTTGAGAGCTAATGGAGCCACATTTTCCTTTAGTGGATTAACCTCTTGATTTTGTGTTGTGGTACATGTCAAGTGGCACAGTGGTAGACCCATATTTCTGATACTGTGGCTCTTTTGATTGTACGTGATATTATTCAGTTGAAAAGCTACGTAGTCCAACTTTAAAGCTCCTGTAAGTAACTTTCTATTTGTGTTGGTTTTGGCGCCCCTTGTGGACAAAGTTGTAGCGGGTTTAATTAGTGTCTGGGGAGCCAGTCAGAGTCAAGTCTGACAACTTCAAAGAATTGCAAAAAAACCAGATATTGATCAAACCCTTACAAAACTAAACAGAACAGCAAAGAAGAGTCAGAAAATTGAAATACCTGCAGATGCAAAAAAATACACACAATTCAATAATTCAGTCCAATCCACAGTTTTCTTGATAAGAATTTTATTGATTTGATTTGAATTTGATTTGAAAGTGTTTATTTCGGACATGTCAAAAAATAAATGCAAATAAACAAAAAGACATACACCAAAAAATGAAAAATGCAAACATCACAAACAATGCAAAAAAAGTGTATAGCAGTGCAGCCAAAACAACAATTGAAAACAGTGGTGAGTGTGAGTGTGTCCCAGTTCATTCAAAAGAAAAATGGTCCATTCCAGAACTTCCCCCCACCCAAAGTTCAGTCCGTTCCAGGTCCAAAATAAAATAAAAAAGGACTCAAAATCAGCTCTGGGTTTTACCACAAAGTGATCAAGCATCTCTTTTCACAGTCAATTAAAGCAAATAAACCAACAGCAACATGTCAAGGTTACCAAAAACCAGGCACCGGGGTCAGTTAGTCCCGTCAGGAGTCTGACTTTTATACTGGCGAGAAAACTCCCGTTTGGAACGTCCTCCAAAAATATATTCCAACAGTGAAAATCCTAATTATTAATCCGCTGACAATGAGGACCGATCCACAGCATGCTCAACACATAACAGGGACTACACAGCACTCTCCATGCCCGAGGGAGGCCGGCATTTCCTCCACTGACTCCTCACACACCAATAACTGCACCCCTCAAATGAATGAATGAATGAATGGACGAATGAACTGGAATATGTGTGGCAGCGCTGACGTTGTGGCGTTACAAAGTTATCTCTTTGCTGACCTTGTCCTGTACATGTGGAAGAAGTTTTTCAGGGTTAAAATTCTCTTTTTGCTAACTTTTAACACTCAAACACATCACTTCCTGTCAGTATTTCCTGTGGGAGGAGTTAAAAGGCTTCTTCTTTAGCATGCTGTGAAATGTCCCGCAGCCTCACAGCAGTTACACGCAATAAAAATGTCACTATAGAAATGTTTAATCATGTTTCTGACAGTCTTGTTTGATTTTAAGATCACATCGAGGCATCGCTGTTTCATAAGCAGCTAAAGCTCCTCACAGGGGTTTTCATTTTGATTGAATGTTTGAACAAAGTTTGGTAATGACTCATTTGGCACTGCCAATTGTGTATTTAGCATCTCAGCGATTCACACTTTCAAACCTCTTAAATTAAATTCTAACTTTGGGAATTTTTCAGATTTATTGCAGATCTAATTTTTATTGCACTGCCTTCGTTTTAACAAGGTGCGCCCTCTGAACCGACCACTGAGTGTATTCTCTTCATGGAATGTGCTGCAGGAGTAGCTAATGAGTCCATCTTCAGGAGTCTTGCTAGCTCATGGGGAGTTCAAAAGAAAAGGTACCTTTTCAAAAACTGCACACTGGATCAATCTTACAGCGGGTCATATTACAAGGAGTGCTCTAAAAGCACAACCTACTGGCAGAGTGATGAGCGTGACATGCTGCCAGGGTGTTGTTTTTTTTGGATGGTTATGTTTTGGAGATGATTCTAGTTTTCAGTAAATTGTGTCATTTTCAAGAGGAGGACAATTTCCCAGAAATTCTTAGCTTTTTGGACGAATTGATCCGATTCATCCAGTGAATCAACCAGCAGTGGATAGAGGACAGACGTGTCTTGGTATGCAAAAGGAATGTAAATATTTGCGTTGGTAAATGTGTGACTTCTGATGTTAACAGAGAGCTTTGAGTGGTTTTTGCTGTATCAGGGTTGTCGCAGATTACTGGTATTGACCATAGACTGTATAATAAATGGACATAGTATCTAAGGTGTCACTATGGTGGCTGGGAAGTGCAATGCAAATTTACAAAGGATGAAACACTTGTACAAAGTTGGGGCGCTGGTTGCCTAGCGGTCTAAGCACCCCACATACAGAGGCTACAGTCCTCGTCGCAGAGGTCGCCGGTTTGACTCCCAGCCGCGACCATTTCCTGCATGTCTTTACCCACTCTCTACTCCCCATGTTTCCTGTCTCTCTTCAGCTTTCCTATCTAATAAAGGGCTAAAAAATATAATTAAAAAAAAAAAATGTCCACAGACTAGTAACATAGGTTAAAAAAAATAATAATAAAGAAGATAAAGAAGAAGCAGCAGCAGAAGAAGACTCAGTAACCAGCTAGCTAGCCTTTACTGCAGTGTGAGGCTACTGCAGCGCAAATCATGTGGAGGGAGTTGACAGATGAATGCTAGGTTCTCTACCCACACCCCAAAAATACTGTCCATGCCAGTTTGGAAGCTTGTTCGGACCCAGTAAAAAAAAAAAAAAGAGAGACAGTTTATGTTGAATTAGAAGTTTCTGTCACAGGGCAGATAAAACATACCTTTGAATGTCAGGAGAAATGGATGATGACGTGTAAGGAAGTCAACTGAAGTAACATGTCGCACCATCCTGGTTGGTTTTATTCCAAGTTCCCCATAAATAAGGCAATCATATTGTTATCCAGCAGTTTGTTTTGGCCCCAATAATAATGAAGTGAAAGCCTGATTCCAGACAGTCCTATACGGTATGTTAGGTGTGTTTGAAGCAGCGGATTAAGAGGAGGAACTGGCGATCTAATGATGCACCAATTGGATTTTCTGTCCATCAAAACAAACAAAGGACTGATATTAAATGATGGCTGAGATAATGATCAGCTTTCTGTTTATTTTCCCTCAAAGCTGGTCTCATTTTTCCACAGGTATCAGAGGTGAAAAGTCTTTGAAGATGAATTTTTGCGATGAATTATACATGAACATCCACTTGGAAGGAGCAAAGGTTCTCCATTGAACACAGATACTGTAAGAGCTGATTTTAATCCACCTACCTTTTTAAAATTCTGGTTGCACGTAGGTTCCCAGAACCTGATACAACAACATCTTTTTTTATCCGGTTTGGTCTGGCACTCCACAACTGCATTTCCATGTCACTTGTTCGAGTACATCAGGGGAGGGAAGCCAGGAAGCGATAAGGAGAGAGAGAGAGAGAGAAAGAAGAGGAACAAATTGGCGACTCACTTACTCATTTTAGCTCGGGGGCAAGACCAAACCTTGTGTGAGGAGGGCATGCACAAACTCTAACACACATTATTGCCAACAATTCCGGCCTTTACACACACACACACAAAGCAAAATTATTCATTCATTCAGAGATGGCTGAGTCAGGTTGTGGAAATAAGTCTTGCACTGGTCCAGCCCACGCTCCATTTAGCACATCTGAATGAGTTGCTGGGTGTATAAACGGACAGCGCAGCCACCTTTGAGGCAGACTGTGGACAGCGTTTCACTGAGGAGGATGCACCACATTACACAGCGGTCCAGCGGCCATTAAACTTCATTAGAACCATATTAGGAAACGTGTCACGGATGTTGTCAGCTCTTGTTCCTTAACTTATTATTTGAAATTATTGCCGTATGAGTGCAAACAAGCTCAATTTAAAAAGTAATAATGTTGAAAATTGGAGGGGCTGACGGGTCTGGGAGTGTTGAGCTCAGTTCGTATTCCCACTTCAACTATGTCGTTAATCAGAGTGCTTGATGTTACTTAACACAGACAAATTACAGTCTAGGATGATGTTACAGTCTTATGAGTTTGTGTTTATGACCACCAGACATATTTATTTCATGTCGTATTTACTTGCACATGTACACCTTCGAGGATACAGTCTAAGTCTGTCCATTAGTCATTTGTAAAGGTGACATATTACGCTCTTTTTCATCAATATATATTGGTCTAAGAGGTCCCCAAAACATGTCTTTAAAGTTTATGCTCAAAAAAACACTTTGAAATCAGATTTTGGCATACTTGAAAAACAGTCTTTTTCAGCCCTGCTCAGAACAGACTGTTTTCTCTCTGACCACGCCCCCTCAGGAAGTGGATGTGGCCTCGGCTCTCCAGCACGTTGATCTAATGTTCAACCCTCAGAATCTGATCCAGAATCTGATCCTGACGGAGAGGCGCCTGCAGCAGTACCTTTCTGAAGGATTGGTCACAGATTTTGTGTTTCTTGTTGTTTTATTTATCAGTATGTCAACATGTGTCTTGGTACACAGCGACGAACATGTAGCTATGTGGCTATGCTAACTAGCGCTAGCACTTTTCCATGATAAATAAAAATCATCCACTAGATCTTCAAATCTGCAGACGTGGGGAGTAAAACCGACCTTTGTGGTTATTAAGACTGGATGGACTGAGGCAAATTGGAAAACTGTCCTGTGGTCTGACGAATAAAAATCTGACATTCTTTTTGGAAATCATGGAAGCCACTTTCTCTGCTATAAAGAAGGACTAATCAGCTTCTGGGATGGTATGGGGATGCATAGAGGATGGGAAGACACCTTTAATGCTGAGCAATTATACAGATCTTAGAGCAACATGTACTGTCATCTCGACAATGCCAAACCACATTCTGCACGTATCACAACAGCATGGCTCTGTAGTAGAAGAGTCCAGGTGCTGAAATGGCCTGGCTGCAGTCCCAACTTGTCACCCATTCAACCTTTATCAATCAATCAATCAACGTTTGTTTATATAGCGCCAAATCACAACAAACGTTATCTCAAGACGCTTTTACAAACATAGGAGGTCTAGACCACTCTATGTCAAATTATGAACAGAGACCCAACTTCAAGACAGGGTAAGACTCAGTCTGACCCCACCTTAATCCATCATGAGCATTGCACATCGCAATAGTAACAGCTAGTTACAGTGAAACTAAAACTAAAACTTCCTTTTAACAGGCAGAAACCTCCAGCAGGACCAGACTCATGTTAGACAGCCATCATGCCTGGACTGAGTTGGGTCTGGAAAGACAGATAGAGGGGAGTAAGAGAGAGAGGTGATAGTGATGAGACGAGTAGTAGAAGCTGTTGCCGCTGGAGTCCAGAACGTCCGTATCAGCTTGAGTCCAGATCATCCGCAGCAGGAGGACGTCTTCGGCAGCTCAGAGGAACCTATGAGACAATGGAGCTCAGGGACTCCAGAAAGATCTATGGTTAGTAACTTTAATGGGACAGGTAGAGTTAAAGTAAGTGATGAAGAGGTTGGGGGGAAGGGGGTGAGCTAGGATCCCACTGTGTCAGTGTGCCAGTTCCCCTTAGCAGTCTAAGCCTATAGCAGCATAACTAAGAGCTGGACCAAGCCTGATCCAGCTCTAACTATATTATCAAAAAGGAAAGTTTGAAGCCTACTCTTAAAAGTGGAGAGAGTGTCTGCCTCCTGGACCCTGACTGGTAGATGATTCCAAAGGAGAGGGGCCTGATAACTAAAGGTTCTACCTCCCATACTACTTTTAGAGATTTTAGGTACAACTAGCAAGCCTGCATGTTGGGAGCGTAGAGTTCTAGAGGGGTAATAGGGCGCTATGAGCTCTTTAAGATATGAGGGTGCCTGATTTTTAAGGGCTTTGTAGGTTAAAAGAAGGATTTTAAATTCTATTCTACAGTTTATTGGGAGCCAGTGTAGAGAAGCTAACACTGGAGAAATGTGCTCTCTCTTCCTAGTTCTAGTCAATACTGGAGCTGCGGCGTTTTGAACTAGCTGAGGAGTCTTTAGAGACTTATTGGGGCAGCCTGATAAGAGGGAGTTACAGTAATCTAACTGTTGAGCTGTTAAAATCCTAAATCAGACAGGAAAGAGACAACATGTCACTTCAAATGTCCACAAACTGGTTTCCTGTGGTTCCCATATGTTTACATCGTGTTGTTAGAATTTATTTATTTAAAGGGACAGTGCATATTAATGAACATTTCAGAGTAGCATCCATGTAAATATGCCTCAAACATGCCCCCGTCTCAACTGTTCTGACGTGTTGCTGGCAGATTTAATTTTTATGTAGCAATTAAATGTTTCAGTTTCAATGTTTGGTTGTCTCTGCACTATTTTCATTTAAATACAGAGTTTAAATGATTTGCAAACCATCAAATTCTGTTGTTATCATTTTACACAGCGTCCCAAATTCCTTGTTATTGGGGTTGTATTTTCTGTAGCTATATATCCATTCATGCTTATTTTACAACTCCACATAGGCTATTGGAAAAGCAACCAAATTTGGGCTCAGTGCACCGAGACGCAGAAAGTTGAGGTTTCTAAATTAGACTCAGCAGTTTGTAACATCATCTCTTTTATAAGTTACTTGGTTGATTCGGTTCAGCCTAACAGTAGTCAGAGTATTTGGTTTTTCCATCCTGTGTGGGGCCTGTTGGGAAATTAAGCCCCAACTCCGGCTGTGTTTTTATGATCTACTGTCTGAGGCAGCAAAGCACAGCAAAGACAGAACTGATCAGCCCAGAAATGTACCCATCCCCTTGATCCTCTGCTAAATGAGAACGCAGAGAGGGAAATGTGATGAGGGGTTGGAGAGGCGGAGGCAAAGGTCTATTGATCCGACTCTTCAAACTGGACTCTAAACCGTGTTTGTCCTTCATGATTTAATCTAAGGTTGCCTGGGCAGTACATCAGTCTCCTTTTGAAGTCTTCATTTGTTCCTTCTTTCTGTCTCCCATCCACATTTGTCAGATTTCCTCACACCTTTTTGGGGAAACGTTGTGACGCCCTGACCCGATTTGAATTGGAGGGGATGATTGGATTCCAAGAACAACCGCCAGATCCCTTTTTGGTTCTGATCCAAGCTGTGGTAACCTGGATCTGAATCATTTCGCAAACCTTTTATCTGCTCTTCAATAAAAGCTGTCTCTCTTTAGGAAAAGCTGAGGTTAAGTCTGGACTAGAGTGGTGTATGGGAGGTAGACCCTTCAGTTATCAGGCACCTCTCCTTTGGAATCATCTACCAGTCAGGATCTGGGAGGCAGACACCCTCTCTACTTTTAAGAGTAGGCTTCAAACTCACCTTTTTGATAAAGCTTATAGTTAGAGCTGGATCAGGCTTGGACCAGCTCTTAGTTATGCTGCTATAGGCTTAGACTGACACACTGGGATCCTGTCTTTCCCTCTCTCTCCTCTGTCTGCCTGTCTCTTCCTTTAACTCTTCCTGTCCCATTAAAGTTACTAACCATGGACCTTGCTGGAGTCCCTGAGCTCCCTTGTCTCGTAGATTCCTCTGGATCTCTGCTGCTGTTGACTTGCCAGACTCCAGCTGCTACAACTACTACTATCCGTCTCACCACTATCATCTCTCTCTCTCTTCATCTCCCTCTATCCCTCTCTCCAACACGGTCTCAGCAGATGTGTGTCTAACATGAGTCTGGTCCTGCTGGAGGTTTCTGCCTGTTAAAGGAAGTTTGGAAAGTGCTCTGCTCATGGTGGATTAAGATGAGATCAGACTGAGTCCTGTCTGTAAGATGGGACTGGATCTGATCCTGTTTTGATGTTGGGTCTTTTTTAATAATAGAACATAGAGTACGGTCTAGACCTGCTCTGTTTGGAAGGAGTCTTGAGATAATGTTTGTTGTGATTTGGTGCTATAAAAATAAAGAAAGATTTGTTGTTCCTGCTTAGAATCAGGGACCTTGGCTCCTTTGCATTCAAACATTGACCCCATTCGGCCTTCACTCCAGCTTCATTGTTGCCGTTCCACAAATATATGTGATACATGTGAGATCAGGTTGTCATGTTGATGATCATTACCCACTGTTTTGAATGGTTTTGACCAATCAGAATCAAGCAAAAATACATTATACATTCATGGCAGCTTATTTTCCTTGAGCCTTTCACCTCGGTCTTTCCTCTGTGAGCAAGTCCTGTTCTGCAGTTTGTGCATTTGTTTGACATTTGTTTTTTCCTCTCTCTCTCTCTCACACACACACACACACACACACACACACACACACACACACACACACACACACACACACACACACACAGTGACAAACCCCGGTGGGCTGATTGATTAGAGATGCTGCAGAGAAGAGCTAAAACAATAAGGATCCTCCACCGACTGCAACACGCTCCGGTCTATCAAACTGACTCCACACACACGCCCTGTGTTGAGTGTTATATTGGTATGCAGCACCAAGTTAGGCTGGGACAGTCCATTAATTCATGTGATCAATCTTTTTTACTTTTTTTTCTGTCCATCCCTCTCCATTCCTCAGTCTCTACTGTCTTTATTTAATCACATCTTCATCCATATATTTGCTTTAACCTCTCCTTCTGACTTCTGTATTGGTCCTTTTTACTTCTCAGTCTCTCAAATCCTCTCATTAGATTCATAATCAGGATTAAATGGGTTAAATGTTAAAAAGATTTAGAAGGTTTTTTTTTTGCATTTATTTATTTATTCATTTCTCAACCTAACGGATTATGGTGATGATTCTAGTAATTTATTTGATGGACTTATTTATTTATTTAGTTATTTATTTTGTAAGGGATTATGGTGATGATTAAATTCATTGATTTGATGGACTAATTAATTTATTTTAATTAAGTATTCATTTATTTCAAGGGATTATGGTGATGATTCTAGTAATTGATTCTAGGTTTTTTGTTTTTTTTTGGTACTTATTTATTTATTCATTCATTTGTCAACCTAAGGGATTATGGTGATGATTCTAGTAATTGATTCTAGGTTGTTGGTTTTTTGGTATTTATTTATTTATTTATTTATTTATTTATTTATTTATTTATTTATTTATTAATTTGTCAACCTAAGGGATTATGGTGATGATTCTAGTAATTTATTTGATGGACTTATTTGTTAATTTCTTTATTTATTTAGTTATTTATTTTGTAAGGGATTATGGTGATGATTAAAGTCATTGATTTGATGGACTAATTAATTTATTTTAATTAATTATTTATTTATTTCAAGGGATTATGGTGATGCTTCTAGTAATTGATTCTAGGTTGTTGTTGTTTTTTGGTATTTATTTATTTATTAATTTGTCAACCTAAGGGATTATGGTGATGATTCTAGTAATTTTATTTGATGGACTTTTTTTATTTATTTATTTTATATATGTTGTATTTCGTGTAAGGGATTATGTTGATGATTATAGTAATTTATTGGATGAATTTATCTTTATTTATTTAGTTATTTATTTAGTTATTTATTTTGTAAGAGATTATGGTGATGATTAAAGTCATTGATTCTATGTTTTTTTTTTTAAAAATTTTAATTTATTTATTCATTGATTTGTCAACCTAAGGGATTATGGTGATGATTCTAGTAATTTTATTTGATGGACTTTTTTTATTTATTTATTTTATATATGTTGTATTTAGTGTAAGGGATTTTGTTGATGATTATAGTAATTTATTTGATGGATTTATCTTATTTATTTATTTAGTTATTTATTTTGTAAGGGATTATGGTGATGATTAAAGTCATTGATTTGATGGGCTAATTAATTTATTTTAATTAATTATTTATTTATTTCAAGGGATTATGGTGATGATTCTAGTAATTGATTCTAGGTTGTTGTTTTTTGGTATTTATTTATTTATATATTTACTTGTCAACCTTAGGGATTATGGTGATGATTATAGTCATTGATTTGAAATAATATTTTTTTATCTCAGGGATTATGATGATGATATAGCCATTAATTAAATGTTCTTATTTCTTATTTATTTATTTATTTATTTTGAGGGGTTATTGGGATGATTATAGTCACTGATTTCATGTACCTATTTATTTATTTATTTATTTTAAGGGATTGTGATATTTTTAGTCATAGATTTGATTCACCTATTTATATTTTTATTTATTTTAGTTTTTGTATTTATTTATTTAAATGGATTATTGTGATGATTATAGTCATAGTCATTGATTTGATGGAGTTACTCATTTATTTATTTATTTTAATATTACTTGATTTTCTTATTTGTTATATTTCCTTTGTCCATTAACGTCCAACGCCAGAGAACCATCCAAAATTCTTCCTTTGCATTCACAACATCAAACATAAGCACACACATACCTACTTATTGGAATGTTTTTTCTGCAAATAAAAATAATGAATATAATCAGGATGGAAAATACGCCACCACCTCCTCTTCATCTACTCGCTTCCACACCTTTCTCCTTTTCTTCTTCCACTTTTACTCCTCCACCTTCTCTCTCCTCCGTCTCACCTCCTCGTCTGCTCTCACCTCAGGTTTGTTTTAACAGCCAGTTCCTCCATTCGGGAATAAGAAGAAGGAAAATAAAGAGGTTAAAAAACAAATTGGGAATCTGCAGCACCTGCTCTTTCAAAAATGGCCGCAGACATGTCAGTGGAAGGAGTCATTTTGGAAGTGCAGGTGACACCTGAAACCAGGATCTGAAATTGCTGCACTTTAGGAGGCAGTTTTAAGAAAAGTGGAGACATCTGTTCAGACAGTTGAATGAATGAAAATTAGAACATCTTGGCATAAATATCCGTTACTTTTCACTTCTCTTCCACAGCTGTAATCTCTCTCTTTCTCTTCTCCTGCCCTCATCATCTCTGTCTTCTTATCCTCTCTTCCGCCTATGAATACTGAATCAGCCAGAGACAGACGGTGCGTGGGGTCTCCCCGGAGGTGGGATAGAAACACACACGTACAGCGCACTCACACAACTACACACCAACACGCTGACATATGCCCGAGCAGTAAAAAACCCTCGGCTTTAAACCGGACCACCATCACACGCGTGCACACGACGACTCCGGCTGCACGGGATGATTCTGGTGCTGATAAATTCTGACAGTGTAATTTTCCTTATCGGTAATCTGCAGTCACTGCATCTCAAATAGCTTCTTCTTCAAACATTAGTGAAGCTCCGGGGGAGGAGATTAATGGAAAATGCACACATGTTCAGGAATACACACACACACACTCACACATGGAGGCTGCCTCACACTTAGTGGGGGAAAGTATGAAACGCCTTTGATCAGACTTTAAATTACCTTCTTCTCCTCGTGTGATCCTGCTCCTGTCGAGGAAATAATCCAACTCCTCTTCCTCTCTATTTCAGTCTTTGTCCCTCCTTTCATCTGGGCCTCTCATTACTTCATGATAAACATCTTCTACCTCTTTGTAGCTTCACTTTGGTTCTGATTAACATCCACACCACAGTGTGTGTGGTCCTTTCCTGTCTTGGTTCACCGGATTAAAAGTTCACTCCTGGTGAAGATGAAGCTCTGATACTGAGGAACAAGACACACAAACACATCTGGTAGCAAAGATCTGACTAGATCACCCCTGTGAGGGTCTCTTACATCAGACTTCCATGTACGGTCCGTCTCCGGGGGCACAGAGCCAGACCGCCGGACAGCTGGAGTCACAAGACCAAGGTTTTCCTGCGGTAATCACTGAATCAAGGATTCTCCTCCTCCTCTCCTCATCCATGTTGTCTTTCTGGTCCTCTGAAAAACCTCTGACCTGTTGACTCCAGGCCTGGCTCGGCTCATCATGACGGTTTGTTGTTGTAGTTAAGTGAAATATGATCTGCTGATAACACAGAGTGTTTGATTCTGAAAATTAAACTGGATGTTTTCATTTTTTTGTGGTGAAACCTGACTTCCTTTCCCGCTCCATCTGCTCTGTTGAGATTGATGCGTCGTGCTCCGGCATCCGTCAACAATAGAAGTCTTGCGTGTCCCTCCGGATCAGAGACGCAGCCGGACCGAATGGAGTGGATCCAGTGGAAGTTAACACATTGACTAGAATATAAACCTATCAGATCCGATGCTGTGACTGATCAGAGACGGACTGGACACGGATCTGGTGGAATTTGGCCATTAGTCTCTATTATAGTAGAACTTTTGTGTTTTTCAATTTGTCATTGTGGTTTATGGTTGTAGCTGCTTCGACCAACAGGTGGTCACATTGAATCTGTTTACCAAGCGGCTTGGCAAAAGTCTCATCTCCACCTCCTCGCCAGTTTCTAGTTTGGCCAAAAGTTGGTTGGAGTCAGCACTTCCAATATGGCAACCGCAAACTGAGGTTTTTCACACCTCTTCAGAAACCAATGGGTGACATCACAGAGACTACGACCATGTTTTGTTACCACGTTCACGTTGTTACCACTTAAGCATCTTTGCATGAAGGCAAACTTGAGAGCAACAAGTATTCACCAATCACAGTACAAGATAACTAAAATATGTAACACTGTGAGCAGCTTTACTGACATGATGTCATGGTCTTGGGACCATATCACATAGGTCAGTTGTGATTGGTTGGTGTTTCTTTGTGTATTTAGCGCCAACATACAAAGATCAGATCTTGTTATATATTCAGCCCCTGACCCTGTAATGGCAATTTCAGTTCCTTTTGTGTTTTAAATTGGGAGGTCTAGACCGCCTAAACCTCCCCCTGACAACCCTGTCTTGGTGCAGATACCTGCCGTGCTTGAGGTGTCCCATCTTCTGTTTTCTCACCAAGATACCAGGTCCTTTTGTGTTTTAAATTGTGACGTCTAGACCCCCTAAACCTCCTGCCTGAATTCACAACACTGTCTTGGTGCAGATACCTGCAGCAGACGAAGGTTGTGAAGCATACCTTAGGGGGCATTCCTCAGGTATAAATATTTAGGTTTTCCCCATGTTAGGCGTCTTTCTTCATTCTGGCCGCTCGGGTGTTGACTGATCTTTTATTTGCAAAGAAAATAAAAAACCTTGTCGGCCGGTAGAAGTCTCAATTTCATTATTCACCAGGAGCAGGAAAAACTTCCACAACAACCCCCAACTCGCACTAACCTAGGCCTTGATTCTTTGCTCCATACTGGTTGCCCTAAACTGGTAATTGAAAAGTTCCACCTGCAAGAATTGAAGCAAATGGGGAAGTATTAAAAACTGCAGTTCCTTGAGTGTCCACTTGAGGCTGACTCCAAAAGTACTGGAAACCACATACACACCAATTCAAAAAAGGTGATCTTTACAGCAGAAATAAACATGTTTACAGCCTGGTTCAAAAAATGGGTTTAGCCTGATTAGCTAATTTCTCTATCGGCACACACTGTACGGGAGGTGAATTTTTTTATAACTTGGTATTTTTGCAAATAGAAAAACGTATAAGTTTTGCCCAAATAAGGACATGCCTGACTTGATTGACAGGCTGATTGACACTGTAGCTGTTTGCAAAGAGGCTATTGTCCCGCCTCTTTACCTCACACTCATTTGACAGAAGTTAGGTTGAGTCCAAATTTCCAATATGGCCCCAACTGATGATTGGCTTCAAAACAGGGCTTCAGAAACAGATGGGTGACATCATGGACACTACGTCCATTCATTATACAGTCTGTGGTAATTGCACAGAGCCCCAGCTGTTTATGCTAATTACAATTTTCTATATTCATTTCTAATCTGATGATGATATAATCTATATGCAAAATCAAGTTGTAATTAAGTCGCAGGGGTAAGCCTCCTCATTTTCATTAAGACAGCAGTGTGTTTGTCACTCTTGCTCCTCTGTGGTCAGCAGCTCTTAGGAGCATCATTCTGACGTCTTAACATCTAAAATTATCAGAGAAGAAGAAGACGCACAAAGAGAACTGGAACACAATTTGCTCCAGAGTGCAAAGTGTGAAACCTTTCCTCTGCATGAGCCAGCATGGGTTTTAACAAATGGCAGATGGCCATGGTGTTACTCATTCAGAACTCTGAAAGTGTTTGGACTTCATTGTGACTCAATCATCTCGGGGCCTTCAGCGATGATGGAGGAGATGTTTGGGAAATTAAAGCCTTGGAAGCTTTGGCCGAGGCCTGAGACCCATTAAAGGTGATATATCATGCAAAATGGACTTTTTAATGGTTCTCTACCTGAAATATGTGTCCCTGGCATGTCTACAAACCCCCCGAGAATGAAAAAAATCCATTCTGCCCCTGTTCTGATTTCTACACCTTTCTGTAAATGTGTGTGAAACGAGCCGTTTCAGACTTCCGTGTTTTTGTTACGTAACAACAATATCCGGTCTGTCACGGAGTCAGAGCTCGGAGCTTGTTCAGCCCATAGACTGTATAAAATAATACTGAATCCCCCCTCCGTTTTTCATTCCCTGCACACGTGTGTGCTAACAAGGAGCTTAGGAGGGAGGCTAGTTGTAGGCTGTCTTAATAAACACAAAGGTCGGTTTTACTCCCCACGTCTGCAGATTTGAAGATCTAGTGGATGATTTTTATTTGTCATGGATAAGTGCTAGCGCTAGTTAGCATAGCTACATAGCTACATGTCGTAGCTGTAGCTGTGTACCAAGACACACGTCTACATACTGACAAATAAAACAACAAGAAACACAGAATCTGTGACCAATCCTTCAGAAAGGTCCTGCTGCCTTTCTGGCAGAGGTCGGTTTTACTCCCCAGGCCTGCAGATTTGAAGATCTAGTGGATGATTTTTATTTATCATGGATAAGTGCTAGCGCTAGTTAGCATAGCCACATAGCTACATGTTCGTAGCTGTGTACCAAGACACACGTCGACATACTGACAAATAAAACAACAAGAAACACTAAATCTGTGACCAATCCTTCAGAAAGGTCCTGCTACAGGCGCCTCTCCGTCAGGATCAGATTCTGGATCAGATTCAGAGGGTTGAAGTAACGCTATCTGTGAGCAGCCGTGTATATTCAGCCAACATGTAAACATTAGATCAACGTGCTGGAGAGCCGAGGCCACATCCACTTCCTGAGGGGGCGTGGTCAGAGAGAAAACAGAGTGTTCTGAGGAGGACTGAAGAAGAGGGTTTTTCAGGCAGACCAAAATCTGATTTCAAAGTGTTTTTTTTGAGCATAAACTTTAAAGACATGTTTTGGGGACCTCTTAGACCAATATATTTTGATGAAAAAAGCGTGATATGTCACCTTTAAGGTTACATCAAAAATAGAGGCCGCCATCTTTGTTTGACAGATTTGTGGCGCGTGTATATCTTATACTCATCAGACAGAGAACTTTGTATAATAACCAGAGGAGACAGGAGATTATTGCTGAGGCTGTGTATTGTTGATAAGATGAGTCGGCACTTGGAACAAAAAAAAAAACAAGCATTCTTCGAAAAAAGAAGTTAACACCTCCTTCGTATTATTTACTGCTATGATTATGAGATTTGGATCGTGTGCCGCTAAAACATAAAAGATGAACCACGGCTTTGAGAACAACACATCCCTCGCTCACTCGCTCGCTTGGGGAAAGCGAGGAAAGGTGACACGGGGAAGATGCAGCGATAAACACAAAAAAAGGCAGGCGATGCGGTGGAGAGAAATGACAGGGCAATTTTCAGAAAGAGGAAGAAGGAGATATAGGGGGGGCTTACGGGAAAGATGGAGAGAACGGACCAAACAGAGGGAGATTTTGAAGACAGCCCAAGATTAATAGCAGAGGAGTGGGCGGCCAGAAATTAGAAATGGGAGAATGAGAAGGGAGATTTAGAGGTGTGAGGCGTAAGAGAAAGTGACATGAAAGTAATAAAAGGATTAATGTTTGAAGGACTGCGGTGCAGGAAGGTGGAGGATGGAGTAAAGGAGACGTGATTTAAAGACTTCACGCCAAGCTGGTGTTCAGAGGTAAGATAGAGGGGGGTGAAGTCGGCAAAGAGAGAAGTTTGGACAGTTGGGATTGATTGTTTGAGGAAGGACTGTACATTCAAATATAAAACATCCGCACCAACAGAAGGAGGAGAGATAACTGGATGCTTCGATGCTTAAAGAAGCAATGGCTTGGCGAGGAGAGCAAATTAATTCCTCTCTGCAACCCCTGAGGGAACAGGAGAGAGCAAGTGAAGTCAAGGAGGGTGAAATGCAAGGGACCAAATATAAAAAGGAGGAATAAATTAACGCTGCAAGGGAAGAGGAAGAGAAAATCAAAGAGCTGTGAGGAGATACCCCAAAAGTGGAGGCTGGATCAAGTCGTGTGGACGAAAAACTCACTTAAAGGAAATTTCCGTTCATTTCCGAGACGTATCGCTTTATTTCCTGCGTGACCTTTCTTTAATACCTTCCTCTTAGTCGTTTTCACGCTCTTGTTCGGCATTGCTTAGTAATATGGAGCACTCAATAGATGGAAAAGGACAGCATTATCTGTTATCCCCTTCCACATTACTGGATCCTCTTACCAACTGTTGCTGCCGCTGTGCATCGTCCCCACAAGTATCATTACACTTTAATGGGACTGCAGCTCTGCCCATCCTTACCCTACTTCTTCTTTATTTACAGCTGATTCGCAGTCTCGTCTCGAGGACGGTCTGCCCTTCTCTTTCTGCTGTCCCAAAATCTCTCTCCAACTCATGTGGAAATCGATAATTCGAACCACTGTAGTTATCAAACTTTGGTTGTGTTTGTATCTGAAAACTGATTCAATCTTAATCAACATCCATCCCTCTAACAGACTTGGTGCCAAACCCGCTCTTCACCCTGGAGACTTGTGTTCGTGTTCAGTGTCAACCAAGAGTGAGGGATGACAAGAGATGTTACAAAGCAGCTCATAGTCGTTTAAACGGTATTTTAAATTCCGACTAACTGATAGTCCAAAGGTGAGAAAACACTGAGGAAGCTGCCAAACTTTGAGGACAGTCACAGTTATGTAAAGTCCCTGACTCTTGTTTTAGAGTTTGTTTAATCCCCTCTTGGGAAGAGCTGTCAATCACGGTTTCATAGCCTTAATTAGGGCCCGAGCACCGTCAAGGTCAGCGAAGGCCCTCTTGAAACCCGAGTGATTATTATTATATGGGGGCGGCAGTAGCTCAGTCCATAGGGACTTGGCTTGGGAACCGAAGGGTCGTCGGTTCGAGTCCCCGGATGGACGAAGTTTGGCAAGTGGACTGGTGGCTGGAGAGGTGCTGGTTCACTTGCCGAGGTGCCCTTGAACAAGGCATCGAACCCCCAACTGCTCTGGGTGCGCTGGTTGACGGCAGTATCCTCACTCTGACATCTCTCCCTAAGCATGTTCACTGCATGTGTGTGCATTTGTATGTATATACCAAAAAAACTGTATGTGTAGCATGTCCAACATAGCATGAGTGAAAAAATTGAATTTCCTCCCTGGGGATCAATAAAGTACCTTTCATTATTATTATTTATTTATTTCTCCTTGCCTCTTTGAGCCCCAATTTGCTTGCCTTAACGTGGCTCAAAAGTCCCCAAAAGTTGCACATGCATCAGGCCTGGCGAAAATTTTGATATTTTTCTGGTCCCGTGAAAAATGTCCCCAAAATGGCTAAACAGCGCCCCCTTGAAGTTGAAAATTTCAAAGGGCCAGCCCCAGAATACAGTTCAACATACATGCATGAAAACAGGACCACCCCTTTGACAGGACCACGACTGTTGTTTTCAGGCAAAATGATGACAGTGTTCCATCACAGAAGAAGACAGAAAAGAGAGACATTTATAAATCTGTTTCAAGAAGTCAAATATCGAAAAATTTGAGTCAACAGATGCTGAAGATGGTGTCAGATGTGTATCTGTCTTGCAATGTGAACTTCAGGTCAATACCAATCAATGGTTTTCAGTTCAGTACCCCAAGGTCACGGCACAATTCTTGTCAAGACCACACAGAGCGAGTCATGAAATGTCAAATAGACAGATTCTTGGAGCTGCTCCAAATGTACGACAACTGACCGAGTATTCGAAACAAGCCTGAGAATCCATCCTGTCGCCCAACAGCCGGACTCATTGGTGATTATGAGGCCAGTTAATGAGAGGTTACAACCCCCATCACGGAGATGATCAAACCACGGCCACCCTGGCAGGAATTGGCCCAATTTTAAGTGGGTTGAGGACTCCTGATCAGGTCCTTCAATCAATTTAGAAAATGTAGCATACCAACTGAGTGAAAAGCCAACTCTGTGACTCTCCTTCTGCAGAAACAAGCCCTGTTTTCCCTTTTTTAAAGCTTGTTTTTCTGCTTTCTGCTATTTCCCTAACTGATGCAATCCCGCTCACCTTCAGACAAATTCGAGGGTTTTGGTTGTGCACTCACACAAACTGATCATAATACATCATTTTTTTGTTCCCTGTCACCTGCACACACTGAAAACGCATCTCCTGAATGCAGCGGCGCTCATTTGGTGAAAGAATGAATAAAAAGCTGCATATAGAGTTCTGTGTGTTACAGCAGCGTTAAAGCACGACTGAAATAGCTGCAGTGAATGTATTCAGTCTGCTGCCATTTTTCCAACCTCTGACTGGGAGTCAATACATGAATGTTGATGCATCTATACAGTGCTGCACTTCCCTCTCTCTCTCTCTCTCTCTCTCTTGCATTTGCAATCTTTCTCGCTCCCTTCTGCTCTCCTTTTATTATACACTTTCCTTGCACACTCGTGTACGAATACACCCACATGCAGCACGCTTGACTGGCCTCTCTTCTGACTCACTCAAGCACCTCAGACTTCATATATGCACGTCTGAGATTGCAATTTGAGCCAAACAAACACAATCACATACACAGCAAGGTTCTCAGGCTGGAACGAGGGTCTGAAAGAGCATTATCTGCATTGGTCGAGGCTCCCGCAAGTTGACACACACACGCACACACACAGAGACGCTGGTTAAAAGGGTGTAACAGACAGCTCTGACAGAGAGTTTTATCTGCCGCGGTCAAGGCCTGGCAGCTTGACATGCAGAGATGCACACAGGCTCTCTCTCTCTCTCTCTCTCTCTCTCTCTCTCTCTCTCTCTCTCAAACACACACACACGCAGCGTCTCGCCGCTAATGCAATGTGTTGTTTTTGTGTTTTTTTTCATTAGGACCCAGTCATTGGAAGCAATTACATGGGTCATCCTGAATTTTAATGGAGAAATAATGGACTTGGGGGAAAGGCAGACAGAGATAGAGGCAATAAAGAGGAGAGGGGGCAAAGATGGAAGGAGAAAAAAATAGACCATGACAAAGAGGAGAGGGGGAATAGCCGGAGAGGGGAATGATTAGCTGACAAGAAATGTCTGTCATACTTGTGCTGCGTGCCAATCTGAAGTTCGTGTGTGTGTTTGTGTACCCCGCAGATATGCATGTGGATATTTTCACCAGACAGTGGAGAAACAAACAGGTTCTCAAAATGATCGCATTACACATCTATAACGCTCATTTCATGCATATAGCAGTATAAAACTGTGGAAGCTTTAACATTTACCGTCCAGTATTGCAATCGTTAAACATCTTGATTTAAAAGAAGTCATCCTTTCAAGACTGAAGCTGATCAGGTGCAGCTAAATAAAAGAGTAATGGATGCATATGTGTTAAATGAGTATCTACTTTTAGCTTCAGTCGGGGTTTTGAAGTAACGACAGCATGCTAGAAAGCTAGCTTAGATGCTACTGTAGGGGTCATCTCTATGTTCCCACATGTCTAGGACATTTTCAAAATTAGGTCTTTCCCTTCAATTTAAGCCCTATCCTCCCACAAGACTTTTTGGAAGCACTTCATTGTAAATTAATTAATAAATGAGTAATTTTATTTCGTTCAGCAGCAGCAGAAATCATCACAATCACAATCATTTCAAGAAAAAATAAAATAGGCTGATCGAAAAAGGGGTTCGGCTGAAGCAGAGCTTATAGATGCTGAAATGTGGAAACAAAGGCAAGCTCCCCTACTGTAGCATCAATACATCCTTAGCTGGAGAGTTTTCTTCCTTTTAAAGTAGAGCAAGGAAAAGGGATGAAGGAGAGCTGTCCGAATAGATGGTAAAGAATATGGACAGCAAAACCACTTCAGGACAGTGTTTAAAATCATTTGGAGCTCCCCCTAGTGACTGGCATCAGGTCGACACTGTCTGTTAAAAGGCTCACCAAAGAAGGTACTTTTATCGGAAGCTCAGGGGTTTTCATTTCGACACAACTTTTATGAAGATGTTTTATTCCTGTTTTATTGAATCGCTTTTAACCTTTTCAATGGTGTCCCGGTATGGGTCAACAATTCTAAAAAATAAAAGTAGTAGTGCTAATATAGTGCAGATATGCAGCAGGGTTGCGGGCACACCCCTGCCTGACATGTCAAGCCTTCCCCAAGCCAGGACCCTCAGCAAGGCCTGGTCCATCGTGCCATCCTCTTTTTCATGAATTCCACCGGCTTCCCTCATGCTGTTTTGAATGTTTGCTTGAATGCTTGTTGTACTGTCTGAAAGAAAAATTGCCCCCCCTGGGGATAATAAAGAAACCTTCAACTTGAACTTGGCTGCAGTATAGGTCATAAACCCTGCCTACCCCATATCAACACATAGAAAATTAGTCAAACTAGAAAATTGCAATAGATATGTCAAAAACTGTCCTGGAACTTAGTTTTTGTCATGCAGAGTTATGCAAGATTGTTCATTTTGCAGATACGTTTACATTTAATTAGTTATTTGATGTTAAAATGACTGGATATGACGTCATGATTGACAGCTCTGTTGGCCAATGTGGCTTCGGCAGCGCTCTTTATTGGTTTATCAGAGTATAGAAAGGAAACACAATGACTCAAACCCAAGGGTGGGAGTCTTGGTGCCAAAGTAGATCACCGGTGTAGTATGTCAGCACCCATGATGGTGTATTTTGGTGTCAGTTTTTTTTTTTTAATTGGGAGGAAATGGAGACACATTGCTTGTATTTATCATCAGTCATTTGTTAGAATATGTTTTTACTCTCCATCAAACTGGCTTCTATATAAGTTTGATTTACTAACTCTGCAGTTTGATTGAGGTAAGCCTGGAATGGATGGGAATGCCCAAGTGGTTGATCCGCCATGTTGTCTGTATAACAAACAATCTTTCTCATTAGGTCACTATCCAGTAAATCAGATACAGATATAATCTCTGGCCTTCTTTGTCTGGTGGAACTCAAAAGTTATGCAGGTACATGCATAACTTTATTACCCAGGAGAGGAAATGATAAGTTTATTGACCAATACTAAAAAGAACAGAGAAGTTCTCACTGTTTAGATTACATCCCAGAAATAATGCATTTATATGTGTTTACACCAACATTACAATGATTGTTGACACTTAAGCTTAATAGTAAATGTGTGAATAATCAGGTCGGTTGTTTGACTGGATTTTTAACCATGATTTGAATGAACCCAAGCTGAGTATTGGCTTTTCTTGCTGGAAAAGGAAGCTTAGAACCCAGAGGAATATTTTAGTGAGACTATTCCTTTAAAATTGATCGTCAGTGTTTTTGCATGGCCTGGCTGTGGCCTCTCTCAAACTCCTTGAAGCAAAGCCAGGCTCATTATGTACTATCTGTTGTGATGAATAGGTTAACTCATGTCTTTATTGACCCTACATGCTCAGTGAAATCATTGATCCCTGTTTTTTTTTTGTTTTTTTTAACAGGAAGCCAGCCTGATACGCAGAATACTGAGTCCTAAGGGGGCAGGGAGACCGATTTGTTTGGTTATAAAAAAGATAATCTCGACCTCGGCTGACCTTTTTGCTCTATGAAGCATTCCAATACTCAGTCCAACACCCAAATAGACAGTGTGTGTACAGAACATTACACACACAGGGCCTTCCTTTCCCTTTTCTATTCTAAGAGGGATCTCCCAGACTAATGTGTAATCCCACACAATTGTACTGTTGTATCTGCTATTTACAAGATCAGCTCACAATGAATGCAATGTCAATTTATGGATAGTTCAACAGGAAAAAGGACACAACGCATCTTTTAAAGTGTTTTTTTTCTGAATTAGCATTCTTTGTAATGTTAAAGGTGACATATCATGCAAAATTGACTTTTTAATGGTTCTTTACCTGAAATATGTGTCCCTGTCTACAAACCCCCCGAGAATGAAAAAAATCCATTCTGCCCCTGTTTTGATTTCTCCACCTTTCTGTAAATGTGTGTGAAACGAGCCGTTTCAGACTTCCGTGTTTTTGTTACGTAACAACAATATCCGGTCTGTCACGGAGTCAGAGCTCGGAGCTTGTTCAGCCCATAGACTGTATAAAATAATACTGAATCCCCCCTCCGTTTTTCATTACCTGCACAAATGTGTGCTAACAAGGAGCTTAGGAGGGAGGCATGCTAGTTGTAGGCTGTCTTAATAAACACAAAGGTCGGTTTTACTCCCCACGTCTGCAGATTTGAAGATCTAGTGGATGATTTTTATTTGTCATGGATAAGTGCTAGCGCTAGTTAGCATAGCCACATAGCTATATGTTCATAGCTGTAGCTGTAGCTGTGTACCAAGACACACGTCGACATACTGACAAATAAAACAACAAGAAACACTAAATCTGTGACCAATCCTTCATAAAAGGTCCTGCTGCCTTTCTGGCAGAGGTCGGTTTTACTCCCCACGTCTGCAGATTTGAAGATCTAGTGGATGATTTTTATTTATCATGGATAAGTGCTAGCGCTAGTTAGCATAGCCACATAGCTACATGTTCGTAGCTGTGTACCAAGACACACGTCTACATACTGATAAATAAAACAACAAGAAACACTAAATCTGTGACCAGTCGTTCAGAAAGGTCCTGCTACAGGCGCCTCTCTGTCAGGATGAGATTCAGAGGGTTGAAGTAACGCGATCTCTGAGCAGCCGTGTATATTCAGCCAACATGTAAACATTAGATCAACGTGCTGGAGAGCCGAGGCACATCCACTTCCGGAGGGGGCGTTGTCAGAGAGAAAACAGAGTGTTCTGAGGAGGACTGAAGAAGAGGGCTTTTCAGGCATGCCAAAATCTGATTTCAAAGTGTTTTTTTGAGCATAAACTTGTAAGACATGTTTTGGGGACCTCTTAGACCAATATATATTGATGAAAAAAGCGTGATATGTCACCTTTAAATATAGTAATAATATAAAACAAATGTCAAATATAAACAGTCAGGTGGGGAGAAGAAGTATTTGGGTTTAGGATAGTGCACATTATATGAAAAGTTTTCACGGTTCCCAGTATTACACTTGACTTAAAGATGTATTAGAATAAAATTACGTAAAGATAGACTAATAGAAGAGAGTCAATGTAAAGTCTTTAATATAAATATTTACATATGAATTGGTCTCCTTTTAGAGATATCTCTGTATCAATACAAAGTAAACACAAAGCAGTCAGACTCATTTATAATGTAACAAACTGGCAGTGAACGCACTGAGTGTTACTCACCAAACAACCAAGCTGTCAGCTTAACTTAGTCTTCACTGTTGTTATATCTGTGTTGTGTATCCAAGACATGACTCACATAAACTGGAACTTTTTCAGACTGGGAACAAAACATAAACAAAGATCGACTGTTTTCAGATCAGCTCATAAAAGAGCAGGTTACACTGACGCTCCGACTGAGCGGATGTAATCGTTCTTGCTGGAACATGAAGTGTCAGGTTGTTAGCTGACTTGCGAGCTTGGTCACTAATGACGCTCTTTACATAGATTTCTCTGAGTGCTTCATATTCCTGAGTGGTTTTTGTGCTGTTGCTTTTCTCATAAAGCAGCTCGAATCATGACTTAGCATTCTACTGACTGCTGAAATGGATTTCTCTGTTGATTGAGCCGGGTTGAGTTCACTCCAACGTCTGATCTTGTGGGAGTAGAAACCCTGACGAGGCATTTTGATGAAAATTAGAACATGCAAAGGAGACGTGGAGTATTGATTTGTTTTATTAAACATGATTGAATTTTTGCGACGTGGGTGGAAGCCGTCGTGTTTTTGATGCTTGATTTGAACAGGAAATGCTGATCTTTAGGGTTAACTGGCATGTCGGTATTGATTACCAATAGAGTCGAGTGTTTGAGTGTTTGTGCATGTGTGTGTGTGTGTGTGTGTGTGTGTGTGTGTGTTAATCCACTGGTGTTGTGTATGGGAATAGTATTGATTGTGCATTGATGACTCTAACTACGTATTTAGAGATAAGAGATCCCTAAAGAGCTTCCAATCAGCAGAACGCTACTTGAATGGGATTAAGTGTTTGTGTGAGTGTGTGTGTGTGTTCGCGTGTGAGTGAGTGTGTGTTTGCGTGTGAGTGTGTGTGTGTTTGTGTGTGTGTGACTGATGGTTTGTGTGTGTTTGTGTGTGTGTTCATGTGTGAGTGAGTGTTTGTGTGTGTGTGACTGATGGTTTGTGTATGTGTGTTTGTGAGAGTGTTTGTGTGGGTGTAAGTGTGTGTGTTAGTGTGTGTATTTCTGTGAGTGTGTTTGTCTGTGTTTGTCTTTGTGTGTGTGTGTGTGTGTGTGTGTATGAGTGTGTGTTTGTATTTGTGAGTGTGTGTGTGTGTGTGTGTTTGAGTGCGTGAGTGTGTGATTGTGTGTTTGTGTGTGTATGTGTGTGAGTGTGTTCGCGTTTGTGTGTGTTTGTGTGTGTGTGACTGATGGTTTGTGTATGTGTGTTTGTGAGAGTGTGTTTGTGTGTGAGAGTGTGTTTGTGTGGGTGTAAGTGTGTGTGTTAGTGTGTGTATTTCTGTAAGTGTGTTTGTCTGTGTGTGTGTGTATGAGTGTGTGTTTGTATTTGTGAGTGTGTGTGTGTTTGAGTGCGTGAGTGTGTGTCTGTGTGAGTGTGTTTGTGTGTGTGTGTGTGTTCGCGTGTGTGTGTTTGTTTGTGTGTGACTGATTGTGTGTGTGTGTTTGTGAGAGTGTGTTTGTTTGTGAGAGTGTGTTTGTGTGGGTGTAAGTGTGTGTGTGTGTATTTCTGTGAGTGTGTTTGTGTGCTTGTCAGTGTGTGTGGGTATGAGTGTGTGTTTGTATTTGTGAGTGCGTGTTTGTATTTGTGAGTGCGTGTTTGTATTTGTGAGTGTGTGTTTGTGTGAGTGTGTGTGTGTTTGTGTGTTTGTGACTGATGGTTTGTGTGTGTTTGTGTGAGTGTGTTCGCTAGTGAGTGAGTGTGTGTGAGAGAGTGTGTTTGTGTGTGTGACTGATGGTTTGTTTGTGTGTGTGTTTCTGTGAGTGTGTGTGTTCGTGTGTGTGTGTTCGTGTGTTCGTGAGTGTGTTTGTGTTCGTGTGACTGATGGTTTGTGTGTTTGTGTTAGTGTGTGTATTTCTGTGAGTGTGTTTGTGTGTGTTTGTCTGTGTGTGTGTATGAGTGTGTGTTTGTATTTGTGAGTGTGTGTGTGTGTTTGAGTGTGTGTCTGTGTGAGTGTGTATGTGTATGAGTGTGTTCGCGTTTGTGTGTGTGTTTGTTTGTGTGTGACTGATTTTTTGTGTGTGTGAGTGTGTATGTGTGTGTGTTCGCGTTTGTGTGTGTGTTTGTTTGTGTGTGACTGATTTTTTGTGTGTGTGTGTGTGTGTTTGTATTTTGAAATATTTTTCTGTATCACTGTATCTTTGTTAAAAATAAAAAAACAGTCTGAGAACTCGATCTGTAAAACCATGTCCTCTTCCTGTATGTGGGTTGTTGTATGGCATGCATCTTTGTGTGTGTATGAGTGTGTGTGTGGGGGGGGTCCCATCTGTTTTTCAGCCTCTCACTATCTCCTCTCCATTCTCTCCTCTTGGCAAAAATCTATCTTCCTTCCCATCTGATGTTGCAGCACATCATTACAAAATCAGACTGCAGTGCTGTTCTGCTAATCCCCTCCGTCTTCTACTCCGGCGTCTCACGTCTGTAACATCCGACATCCAACCCCGACGCCCTGTGTGTGGTATTTGTGTGAGAGTGTTTCCCTTGGATGCACTTTAATGCTCATCAACACTTCTGTTGCACATATTGTGAAAGGCTGTAACACCTACAAGAGGCTTTATACTGCACAACATCACCGTATTGTTGATTTAATTGCCTCTGCTGTCAGAGAGGTGTTACCCAGAGATGTAATTATGCACAAACATTCCCATGTGACGCCTGAATGGTTTTAATATCCCTCACAATCTGTTCCTGGTATCTTTAACACTACTGATGTTCTGTTTGTGGAGAGGAGCAGATGAGAAGTTACTTACCAAGGCATGTGGTGCTATTTTTAGCCAAGTGCTGATATTCGTTGCCAAAAAAACAGCCAGAAAGGGTGGAAATGGATGGAAAAACATCAATCCAATATAATGGATGTAATGCAAGTTGAATCTTGGTATAGTGAGCAGGACTGGAGTTTTAGAGATGACAAATTCTAACATTGTTGCTATCATCACTTCCTCTTATGACTTAAGGTACACCAGATTGAAAAATGTCAGCACTCCCAATTAGGGTTGCAAAGGGGTGGAAAATTTCCGGTAAATTTCCGGAAAGTTTCCGGTAAATTTCCATGGGAAGTTAAACTGGGGAATTTTGGAAATATTCCAAATTGGAAATTATGGGAATTTAATGGAAAAGTATCATATCCACGCATAAATATTTGTTTTGTTCTAAGCAGACATCCATCCAAAATAATACTATTGAAACAGATTTATTTGTTAGTAGAACTTTATCAAGTGTTAAATATTTTATTGAACAACAAAAACATGAATGTTGAGTTAAATATTACTCATCCCTCCGACCCAACCCATTCAAAAATTAACAACAATGCAATCCCAACAAAGTCCCATTCAAAATGTTAAATTAAAAGAGCCCCTCTCCCTCCAAAAAAGTCCCATTCAGAATGTTAAATTAAAAGTGCCCGTCTCCCTCCAAAAAAGTCCCATTCAAAATGTTAAATTAAAAGTGCATGTAGGGGGCGTGGTCTCAATAACCCTGCAGTAAGCAGTGTGCTATGTGCATGTGATTGAGGAATAGCATATACATTCAACTGTACTTGAATGAAATCTGGTTGTTTTAGTCAGGATTATGCTAAAATATATTTTCCCCAACTATATTTAAGTTCCCTACTAAGAGCCAACCTTCAATTTAGTAAATTCCTGGTTTATTCCTGTTTATTCCCGTTAATTCCCGTTAATTCCCATGGAAAGTTTCCAACTTTGAAAATTCCTGGAATGTTGCAACCCTAATCCCAGTACAGCAGCTCAAAGAAACTTAGGCGTTTCAGCCCTAGGCTTTCATCAGCGTCTCCTCCTTGGAGACTAGTGGTGGGCGTATCGATTCTGTTGTATCGGTATATCGATATTTACACGCTACTCATTTGAGTGTCGATTAATTTAATAAAATATCAATATTTATAAATAAATGCACAATAAAAGCGCATGTGTCACTTCTGATTCTTTTAGGGTAACTTACTCCAAAGTTTTGTACCAACAAATTCAGAGACATCCTGATCACAGTGTCATTTTAACAGTAGGCATGGTGAAGAGGCTTTTTTAAACTTGTGGATTATTTATTATTTATGTGTTTTTCTAAATTTGTTTCATTGTTTAAAAAAGGCCAGCAAAGGATTTGCATATTAAACAGTATTTGACATGGGCCTTTCAAGGGTTGCATTTTATTCAAAGAAAAAAATCACTGAAAGTATTGGGTATCGAATAAATATGCCAGAAAAGTAGTCGGTATCATATCGAATCATAAAAGTGTGGTATCGCCCAGCACTATTGGAGACGCTATTGCAAGACTGTATTGGGAGTGCTGATATTTTAGTAATTTTCTGAGTAGCTTCGAGTCTTAAAGTACACCAGCTCTGCTTCCATTACTCTTAAGACCAAACGGCAACCACTGATCGTAAAATATGAAGCCAATGTTGAAGTGTTAAAAACTGCAGTTCATCAAGTGTCCACTAGAGGCTGGCGGCAGAAACACTGGAAACCACATACACACCCATTCAAAGAAGACAATCTTTACAGCAGAAATAAACATGTTTACAGCCTGGTTCAAAAAACAATTTAGGTCTGAGTAGCTAATTTCTCTATTGGGACAAACTGTACAGAGGGTGAAATTTTTTTATAGCCCCTCATTTTTGAAGATATTAAACTTCAGAGTTTTGCCCAAATAAGGGCATTGCAGACTTGATTGACAGACGGGCCCCCTGTAGCTATTAGCGAAAAGGCTAAAGGCCCACCTCTGTACCTCACACTAGTTCGACCATAGACTGTATAAATAATGGACGTAGTATCCGTGACGTCACCAATCTGTTTCTGAAGCGCTGTTTTGAGGCCAATCGGTGGCGGCAGCCATATTGCTGCTGTCGAGCGATTGTGAGGTAAAGAGGCGGGCTTTGAGTCTCCTCGCCAACAGCTACAGTGTTCCCGCCTGTCTATGATTTAATGTAGTCAAAACTGAATGACCAGAGGGGGGTATATAAATATCAGAGGAGGCAATTTGTATAGAACACGATCAAAAATAGTCAAAGTGTGTTCTCCATCTTGGATTTGAAAACTACAGACCCCCTCAAGTCCTGCAAACATGATCATTTTTACCTTGGGTGCACAAGATAAAATTGTTACCTTATGAAACTTCAGTCTTTATAGAAAAAACACTTACTTACTTTATGCATAAGAAGCTGCAGGAAGATAAATCCCAGGTTGACTTCAGCATTTCCAATATGGTACCCTCCAAGGAAAACAGTCACGGATACCACGTCCATTTATTCTACAGTCTATGCTCAAGACCGGCCTGCGATGGAAACTAACATTTTTGCCGCAGTGTCAACAGGCAGAGGTGAAATGTGCTGGACTCCTTTCCACTTTTTGATTTAATGTGACATGTGTGATCAGAATTAATCACCATTGTTATGGAGTTTTGACCAATCAGAATCAAGTATTCAGCTCAGCTGGGTAGTAATGAACCTTAATGACTCTGATGATCCCCTGACTCCAGTCCTCTAGCTGGTTGAATGTGCGTATTATAAAATGTATTTTAATGTAATTGGATTGCCGGATTAATAAAAATATGTTACTTTGTCACATGGAGTCATCAGCCCTCAAAGCCCCCCTGGTATTAATATTGAATTGAACTGGCTAATGCTCTTAGGATTATTTATTGAAAAGGGAGCTTGATCTTTCACTCTAATCCATTTATTTTGCATAGGAAGTGTGTCCCAGACAGATGTAGAACATGGCAGGGATGAAAATACAGTACATGTTGAACTTTCAAAGTTCAGCAAAAGGGACAGGATGTCTAGAAAGTAAGTGGGACAAGCACAGGCACGAAATCCACGATTTGCACAAAACTCAAGTCAGATACAAGAGTTAGCACAAGCAGCTTAAAGTGCACATAAGTACACAACACAACACTCTTTTAAAGTGTGCTTTTGTCTGCATTACGATACACTGATGCAGAAACCTTGGTGAAAAGCAAATGCAATTTTTGGTTCATTTTAATAACCTCTTTATGAGACCTAGAACTGGACCAGGAGCTTTACCTAAGACACAAAATTGATACAAGCTGTGGTGGGGTGCCCCGGCCGTGAGGCGATCGTCCAGCGGAGCAGTGACCAGAAATGAGGCTTTGAACTCAGTATCAAAGTTTACACACAAAGTTTATTCATGCAGCATGAGAGAGAAGTTACAGCATACTCAAGAGCATCTGAAGTTCTCCACCGAATGACAGAGATGCTCAATACTTTATAGTTCTTCAAACATAAGGGAGGAAAAAGGGAGGGGGGAAACGTGTACGTGTGACCTTAATACAGTTGTTCATATGTAAGGAAGAACAAAGGCTGGGGGAGAAAGGAGGGGGGGGGGGGTAACAGGTGTGGGTGAGTTGCAATCAAGGGTGAGCAAAGGGTCTTGTCAGGTGAACATTGTACCCTGGAAACAACAGAGACATTTCCTCAGTCTAGTGGTTTACAAAAAGCACGCATCTGCACATATCGTATTCATCTTACGACATTTGTGGTAATCAAAAGCACATATCAACAATTCTTAAAAGCGTACGTCGGCTCTTTTATCTACCAACACATTTAGCATAGTTACCAAAAATCCCCTTCGCTTACATTCAACTGCAATATGAGGCTAGGGTTGGTTCTCGGTCTTTGCAAAACCACTTATAAATAGATGAATTAACCACATCCGGGCTGAACCTGCATTGAACTTGCAGAAGCTGGGTCTCTGACCTCAGTCTCACCTTTATTCAGAGATCTGCACAGATCTCTGGCCTTATGCCTTACTATTTGCTGGTTTCTTCAATAAAACATATAAAATGGAAAACATATGAATATAATTGTTAAAAGAAGAATACATGAGCATAATAAGAAAAACATGATTATATAAAAAGAAAATGCATGATTATAATAGAGGATATTAATCAAGATTCCACAAAGCGTTACATTTACATTTAATTCATTATTTGATGTTGAAACGAGGGGGATATGACGTCATGATTGACAGCTCTATTGGCCAATGCAGCTTCTGCAGCGCTCTTAATTGGTTTATCAGAGTGGAGGAGAGAACATAATGAACTCAAACACAAGAATCATTGAACTTCAAGGTTCAAAGTTCAAGGTTCAAGGTTACTTTATTCGTACGCATGGGTAGATTTTGTTTGCAGTGAGTCAGCTTCCTTTTAACATCAAAACAACAAACAGCACAAGAAAATACATGCCAAACAAAAGTGACAAAGTGCTTAGTGCTTAAGAGGTAACCCTGAATAAAAACAATAAAAACAGGAAATGAGCAATCAATTGGAGCAAAATCAATAAAAACAAGATTGACATAAAAACAATTGTTGGTCAATAAAAACAAGATAGAAACAAGATAAAAGAAAGAAAGTGACACCAGTAAAAAGCAAGATACAAAGGTCCATAAAGACTTTGTAAATAGTAGAGAACTTGTTTATAGAGAATCATGCTGTATTACTGTGACTTGTTTATGTAACTGATGGCTGCTGGAACAAAGCTGCTTTTATATCTCTTGGTTGAGCATGCCGGGACCTTATACCTCCGTCCAGATGGGAGGAGCTGAAATTCAGGGTTTAAAGGATGGGAGTCACTGCTTAAACTTGCTTGAACTTTCCATAACTCTGACTGTCTGCTTCAACATACTCAAGGATCTGTTCTGCTGTGGACTGTAACCACCCGAGGGATATTTATTGTTGTAGGTGCAGGAGTCAATACTGTAGCACTAGCACTGATTTTGTTGTCAGTTTTTTAAATAAGAGGAGGTGGAGGCTTGTTGGTTTATATTTATCATCAGTCATTCGTTAGCACATGTTTTTGCTCTCCATCAAACTGGCTTCTAAATAAGTTTGACTTACTAGCTCTGCTGATTGGTTGAGATAAGCCTAGGATGGATGGGAATGCCCAAATAGTGGATCAGCAAAGTGCTTTGTGAAAATACGTCACACAGTCGTCTGTATAACAAACCATCTTTCACATTAGGTCACTATCCAGTAAACCAGATACAAATATAATCTCTGGACGTCTTTATCTGGTGGAACTCAAAAGTTATGCAGGTACATGCATAACTTTATAATCCAGGAGAGGATTGAACAGTTTGACTTGCAACACTTTGGAAAAAAACTGAGAAAAGTTGATGAACAGTCCACAAGAAAGTGGTCTTACTGTTTAGATTACATCCCAGAAATAATGCATGTGTTTACACCAACATTACAATGAATGTTGACACTTAGGCTTAATAATAAATGTGTGAATAATCAGGTAGGGGGTTTGACTGGATATTTAACTCAAGATTAAATGAACCCAAGCTGAATATTACCATTTCCTGCTGGAAAAAGGAAGCTTAGAACCCAGAGGTATATTTTTGTGAACTATTCCTTTATAATTGATTGTCAACTTTTAAACCTTTGTAAGTAGAATAACACCCCAAGGCCTTCATTTAACATGGAAGTATCTTAAAAACAGCTGACACATTACAACCCACTCAGGGCCAGTGTCAGCACTGCTGAACCTTAGCCCTGGTGTATGCCTTGGGGTGTTTTTTTGGAGGACAGTTGCCACTTTCATTTTTTGCCTGAGATCACTTTTTATGTTTTACAACCTCCACATAACAAGATTTTCCAAACAGCACCTGTATGTGATTAATGCAAAACCCCATCAGCTCTTCTCCTCCTTTGTCTTTAGATATTTCAACCATCATGTGAAATAAAACACAAGCACTGTTCTAAATGTGCATAAATGTCATACATTAAACATGCAAACACACCGGCATGCTCCTTTAATTTCCTGAGAGACACATGCAGCCATATCAAGTTCAGCTTATCTATTTTCATCAAATGGGACCTCTACCTGAACTCATGTCTATAATTAAATGATGCAATGTGTGATAAATTGAAGTATTCCACTCCCGACTGGCGCCAAGGCTGCAGGCCGAGTCCACACTCCTGTTTAGTTTGGATTCGAGACTAATTACATCTCAATTATTCCCAGAAAAACAAAATGAAACAGAGTTAGATAATTTACAGATTGAGAGCTTTTTACCCTCCGAGCTGTTACATCAGAGCATGAGTGTTGCTTGTTGAGATCTTATGTAACGACTCCGAAGGCGTTGAAGCTTTTTAAAGATTGAGGAGATGCTTGTGTTGCCCGGCGGAGTCCGCACAGTGTTTATCATTGTTTGGAATCCAGCTCTCTGATTGGTTCGCGGCACGCTTCCATTCCCAAATAACACCGCCTTGGCAGCTCTGGTGGTAGCAGGGGATCTAATTAGCAAATGATCCAACAAATTAACAAATCCTTCTAGTCATATGTGTTTTGAGTGAACTTTTCAATACAGAGGCGTTGCTGTTTGAATGTTAAGCATGGTGCACATCCCTCAAGTTAGATAGAGGATTAAAACTTCAACAAAAACTTCTCTATTGCTCTTGAATTCAGCAGAAATAGATTGGATTCCTGCCGTCTGCTGCTGTGGTTTTCGACCCTTTTTGCTCCTTGTATTGGCGGCTTGTGGTTGTGGCTTCTTGTATTAATAGCTCAGGTCCAAGGTGGGTGCCCTGGGGGACCCCAGATGGACGCTTTTGTTCAGCTCCAATGTAGCCTTGTTCAATTAACTTCAAAAGAGGAGAAGACTGAGAGAAACAGATAGGCAGGGAAGGGAATCAATGTTGTATCCGGAGAAGTCGATACAAATACAGAGTTTTCCAGCTGTAGGACACACTTGAATGCTCTAACTCCCAAATAGGACTGACTCAGCTGTGAGTTTCACTTCTGTTGTTTTCTTTGAATAATGAGAAGGATGTATGTTTCTCTTGTTATTCAACTCTTTGCAAAAGTGACGATAAAAGAGACAACCACATTAGATTTATTCCAACACAGATACGCCACTGGAAACAAAGGGGGGCATTATGAAATGGTCCAAACTAAGGATGCCAATTTTAAGTATTCGCTGTGATCGATCTTTGGAAACCTTAACGATTAATCATTAAGAAAAAAACAAGAGAACTCACACTGTCCAGATTTCTGCCAACTTGTACTTACTGAGAAAAAATAAGCATGTCTACATGGTCAGGTGTCAGTCAGGAGCGCAACCATATTTCCCAGATCTCAGTTAAATTGAGTGTCTTTGGGATGGCCCCAATTCACTTAAAGGACTACTGATAAAGGGTCCCTCGCATATTGTTTCCAACAACACAAAGCCCTTTTCCTTTTTCAGCCTGGTACAAAAAAACGAGTGTAGTCTGGATAGCTCATTTCTCAATCGGCACACACTGTACGGGGGGTGAATTTTTTCATAACACGGCAATTTTGAAGATATTAAGATTACGAGTCTTCCATTATGAGAGGCACAGCTGACTTGATTGACAGGCGGGAACGCTGTAGCTGTTGGCGAGGAGGCTCAAAGCCCGCCTTTTTACGTCACACTAGCTTGACAGAAATTAGGTTGAGTTCAGCATTTCCAATATGGCTGCCGCTGACGATTGGCCACAAAACAGCGCTCGTCAGCTTCGCCGTTGTTTACTTCCACTTTCCGAAACTGAAAATCCAGTGACACCTGACACAGCATACTGCAGAACAGATCCAACAGAACAGTCATACTACATACTACCTTCAAATGCAGTATGCTGTACATACTGCATTCATAGGTAGTATGTAGAAGGCAGTTTCGAAAACAGCCCTTGCCTCATTATGTCAAGGCTGTTTTGGCAAATTCAGGGTTCCCACGTGTCCTGGAAAACCTGGAATACCTGGAAAACAGTTGACCAGTTTTCCAGTACTGGAAAACACCTGGAAAATGGGAGAAAATGTAAAATGTCCTGGAAGATCACAGATTGTCCTGGAAAATGATTCCAACATGACTGCGTGGGACCTGACAAGGTTAAAAAAAACACATCCCCATTCAACATTTGTGGCTATTTAAGATAAGATAAGATATTACTTTATTGATCCCCCGGGGAGGAAATTCAGTTGTTACAGCAACCCAGACATAAGTACAATCAAGAAAGAAGTTTCAATAAGTACAAAATAAAAATAAAACAAAATAACATAAAATAAAATAAAAAATGAAATGGTTGGTAATGACAAATTAAGCAATAAATTGAAATAATATTTGTATGTAATATGACCATGGGTTGTAGTTAGAATAGTAATGTAATATAACAAAATATAATATAGCAAGATAATTATATAATACAGTATATTATACATTATAATGCCAGCAGCAGTTTGGGATGGGATGATGGAGTGTGACAGACAGAGCAGGGATGTTATGGGTCTGTTAATGGTGGGGGGGGTGTCAGTGGTCAGCATGGTGCAGTCTGTGGCCTCCGTTACTGTTCAACAGTCTGATGGTGGTGGGCACAAAGGAGCGCACTTACATCATTCAGTTCTACTTAGGTCAATTTAAGCACTGATCCTCTGATTATTAATATTGTTTATTTCAGTAAGGCAGCTTCCAGAGTCCTTTGCTGGCTCTTTTTTTGGGGGGATAATTTTATATTTTTTTGAGAGAAGAGAAAGCTGAGATGAGAGTTGGCCATCATTGTTACTTGGTTACATGGTTGCATTGTTCTATAATTCATTTGCCATAATTTTTAAGCATGTAAGAGATGATTTCATGGAGAGCCATAGACTGCACGTCTTTCAATGTAGACTTCCACTGAGAGGAACATATTAGTCTATTTAGAAATTAAATTTAGACTGTCATACCCGCTTGATCATCACTGAAAATGTCCTGGAAAATGATCTCTGGAAAAGAGTGGGAACCCTGGAAATGGAGGGCTACACAACCATAGGCATGTGGTCATAATGTTATTGACTCTTGGTTATAATTGTAGTTCCTTCCTTTGACTTCCCATCATATGGAGAATTTAAGCCTCCATTGCGTGCTTAATTTCAAAATGAACACTCAAAAAGTGAAGTGTGTCTAATGCAGATTTGGCTTCAGTGTATCATCAACAATTACTGTCGTTTACAGGTATTAGTTTTACCCTTTGAAATTAATGAAATGTGTTAATACACAGTTAACATTTAATATTATATCCTATGAAAGACACAAACTTAACAGCCCTAAACCTAGCTTGAAATTACCTGCTGACCAGAATACCAAGGACGCTCTGTATGAAGAGCCATAAAAGTTTGTGAGGCGACATATTCATGATGGATTATTTCCTCTCACGCTTTGATTGATGGACAGTACGCGGAGTGTGAAATAACAAGCACACTCGTAAGAAAACACCCAACTCAGGAATAATGAAGTAACAATAAAAAACAGCACTCTCACAAGGAAACAGATGAAGGCTTCATGTTTTCTTTGATGGATTACCTCGGTGTGCGGAGGCTGTTTATCGTACGGAACAAGAATGGATGGCTGCAAATGGATTCTTCTGAAGGCAGGAAAATGAGTTTTAAATGTAAAGGAGGGGAAAGGGAGAGGAGGGGGGGATCTACACTACTGAAACAACAATACAACACAGAGCCTGATATTTTAGCAAGAGCTCAACCAAACCTCATTGATTTCACGCTGTCAGCAAACTACATTTTCATGCATGAACCAGAACTCTGCACAACAGCACGAGTCAATACTTCAACCTCGTGTAATTCTCTTCTACACACACACAGGCCTGTAAAGCTTTCATAATGGTCTAACTGGCTGCTATGAATTATTAACTGATCCATTTATGAGGATTTAATTAGAGGAAGACTGGCTGTAAACGTGCAGATATTAATGGCGGTAATGTACAGCAGCGCTCATCGTTAGCGGAGGGCTGTCACAGAGAAGGACAGAGAGAGAGAGAGAGAGAGAGAGAGAGAGAGAGAGAGAGAGAGAGAGAGAGAGAGAGAGAGAGAGAGAGAGAGAGAGAGAGAGAGAGAGAGAGAGAGAGAGAGAGAGAGAGAGTCCATCAGCAAGAAGCTGCTCTTTAAGGCAGTGCTGACTTTGCAATTTACCTCAAAAATCACAGACACTCAAGACACTACCTGGCAACCACGCAGCATATATCAAAAGAACATATTGTCCAAACGTAGTTAACTTTTATTCAGAGTTATCACTGAGCGGTGGCACATTTACAGTCCGATCAACTGTAAAATATACTTTTTAGAGCCTCGCCCGAAGCGATAAATTTGTCCAATCCACCAAAATGCTGGACTCTATTGATAAAGTAGAGATTTAGCTGTTCTGTAGAGCAGTGGGATGCCACAAAAATTGCTTTGATTTGCAATCCTCTCTGAATCGCTCGTTCTACTTCACCCATGAGATTGCTCGATGAGATCTGAGTGAAACAAAAAAGTGAAATTCTGCCTTTCAGCTCAGCCGAATCAGCTTTCCCCCTACACTTTCATTTATGCTCTATGCAGACAAAGCCTTCTGCTTTTACTCTGTCTTCATTTTGCTTGTATTTCTGCACATTTTCTGGAAGCTCCCAGATACGGACCAAACATTGCAGTACCACAGGGAACCATAGGGGGCAGTATTGAGCAGTGTAGCCAACAACTCAAGACGAATACGTCGGAAAATGGTTGAACTTGTTGATGAAATTTCATGCAAGTTGATTGGAAACTATAAACATGATTATGATGCTACCTTGCCTTGGCTTCGTCCACATGTGGAGTATTTAACGGCCTCACAGGCTCCACAAAGCTACCTCAGATTACACCTCTTCCCTTCCCATCGGCTGTTTTCTACACCGCCTGCTACATACTACCTATGAACGTAGTATGCTGTACGTACTGCATACCAAATACTGCGTTTGAAGGTAGTATGTAGCATGACTGTTCTGTTGGATCTGGCCTGCAGGATGCTGGGTCAGGCATCGCTGGATTCCCGGTTTCGGAAAGCGGAAGTAAACAACCACCAAGATGATAGAGAAACTGTTTCTTTAGCATCACTTGTAATTTAAAAAGTTAAGAAGTGGTTTATATGTAAGAAGAGGAATGTTAGTGCTGTGCATTGTGGGAAACAGTACGCAAAGGAGACTGGTACGCCTCATACTAAGAAATTTACCCGAATCAGTACGACATCCGGGTAGTTCTGGCATTCGACAGATTTTCAGTCTCAGCAGATGTGTGTCTAACATGAGTCTGGTTCTGCTGGAGGTTTCTGCCTGTCAAAGGAAGTTTGTCCTTGCCACTGTAACTTGCTAAAGTGCTGCAAAGTGCTCTGCTCATGGTGGATTAAGATGAGATCAGACTGAGTCCTGTCTGTAAGATGGGACTGGATCTGATCCTGTCTTGATGTTGGGTCTTTGTTAATAATAGTACGGTCTAGATCTGCTCTGTTTTGGAAAGTGTCTTCAAACGTTTGTTGGGATTTTTCTCATTTACATACTACATACTGAATTTTGGCCAAATCAGTACATATTACTAGTATAGCAGGCGCTTTTGAAAACAGCCTAACTCCTCTTCTTTGGTGTATCTTGTGACTCTGTGGTGCCCTCTAGTGGACACATTGTTTAACGTCTATCCCAACACAAAGGACGTATGAGAGTATGTGGGTCCATTGGCATTGCAGTATAACTTTTAAAGCATACTTATCTTCATACTCAAAGGATGCAATAATTAGCCTTCAACCTCACCAAGTAACCAACCAACCAACCAAACTGCCCCACCTGTTTTGAGCTTTGCAAATGCTGAGCAGTTGGCGACTTTTGGATGCCATAGCCACTCTGATATGTTTCAGAAACAGTTGCTTAACTTAAAATCAGAAACACTTTAGTGCATAGTGACGGACCCTGCACACAATGAAGTAGCAACTTGATCAATTTGGACCGCAAATCCAGTGTAAACATTCAACATTTGCACGCTGAAATGGTCTCACTGACAACGCAAATGTTTTGCAAGTATTATGTTTTTGTGTGTCTTCAACTTAGCTTGGCATATTAGCTTGCTAGTGTTGCAGCCAAGAATACAGCACCACCTTGTGGTGTAAATAATACAGCGCATGTATCACATGTCAACATCAGCTGCCAAATTAATACTGCAGTCCAGGAAAATACATTAAATCTCTATTTTCAAAACACAAAAAGACATATTTAACTATAACAAATTCCAGAAGGAATTATTAAAACCAAACAAATACTCATAGGGTCCCTTATTAACATTATCAAAAGCGGTAAACCTCAATAATCCCTTGTTGATCTCTCACACTAGCACTTTCTAATGGCACTGACTACAGCTGAAGGTGCTTTAAATATAGACTGTTTTGATTCAAGCAGTAATTGGTCATTTAGCTGCAGACTTTTTACTTTAGACAATACATAAGATGATGTTCAAACATACATAGAAAGTCATCATGGTGTATCCTCAGGGGAACGTGAATGTGTGTACTGAAAAAAAATCACAGGATTCCAATGAAAATACATCCAGATATGTTTCAAAAACACAAATGTTAACCTGAAGATGAAGCTCAAAGTTAAAGGGGTAATCCAAGATTTGTAATGGGTGTGAGGGTGAACCCAAAAGCAGCACACTGGATCCCGGAGGAAACAGCAGGTAACAGTCTTTACTAACCAGGTCACACAATGTCTGTTGAGAAGCTGGTTTCGCTGTGTGGAGGATCAGGCTGGAAACAGAAGAGGAGCAGGCAAATCTCTTGGTCGGGGACAGAAGGCTGAGGTAGTTACCAGGGCAGAAACAAGGAAGGAAGGTCAGGGACAGGCAGGGTCGAAAGCGGGAGATCAGTCCGAGGAAAAGTGCTGGAGAGTCTTGCATTTGCAGAGAGAACAATCTGGCACTGAGTGAGCTGAAACCGGGACTTAAATACTGGCAGCAGGTAATGAGAAACAGGTGATTTGTGTTGGCTTAATGAGGAGAGTGTGGTTAAGGTAAACGAAGGGGAGTGGAAATGTAGTGGGCTGAGAGGCTGAGCAGGTGTGGCAGGTGATAACTGTGACAAGATTTTAGGATACATCCTCTGGAAACCATGAACGTTCATACAGAACCATAGATGAAATTGTTCAGAGGTTTAAGTGTATTAATATGACTGCTCTCATTTCTGTTTTTCAGCCTTTAAAGCACGTCAGATGTTAAGCGCCTCAACTTTGAAGACGGTTCGCCTGATGTGCACATGAATGCAACAAAGCTCTAAAGCGGCTCATCCAGGAGAGCTTCGACGCCAAATCAGCATTCGACAAGGGTGAGTACATCAGTTGAACGCCGACACTGCTTCTCCCTTTGAGATAAAATTGTGTACAGTTGTTTGCCAGAGTGGGACATGAATTTTTTAAACTGTGACAAGTATACACAGTCCAATGTCACACAGTTACTCTGCTTAAGGAGAGCTCAGAGATGCTGTGATGCACGTTGGATTCAAACAGAAACATCAGCATTCAGTGTTATGTGGTACCATCTGTCCCCGAGCTGGAAAACTCCCACATGACACACACACAGAGACACACAGGAACACACACAGGCAGACACACACTGACATGTTCCCCCCCTCTCACACACAGATTTCCTAATTATCCCCCTCCAGCGGAAGCTTGATTCTCAATCTCTCCCTCCGTCTTTTTTCACCTCCGTCTCCTCTCTCGGTCTCACACTGCATTCAACAGCGTCTATTTAAGTGGACTGCCCCACAAATACACACACACTCACACACACTGTTTCTCCCCCTACACTCCCTCTCTTTTTTTGTCTCCCTCTCACACACTGAAATTTGCTGCCGACAACTGAACATTAATGTGGTCAACAGTCTACTCCCCTGCTTGTTAGCAAAGCTGTGTTTGGTGTTCATATGTCGCTGAATATTCACATTTGTATGGCTTGTATGAACCCTAGTTCACCTCCTTCATTCCCTAGTTCAGTTGTGTGACACACTGGCTAGCTGCAGGGTCGGCTTAGCTAACAACCAGTTAGCATATTTAACTTAGTGTTCACTGACAGTGTGGCTAGCTGTAGGGGCGGCTTAGCAAGTACCAGCCATGCATAGCTTGTTAGGAGGGATAATTCAGCAACATTTAAACTCTGCAATAACATGTTTGGGCGATATAGGCTAAACTGTGTTCTCACACTGACATTTCATTGACTTTTAAGTGGCTCTAGAAAGGCTGCTAGCAAGTGTTAGCTTACTGTACACTCACTCACTGTTGCTCACTGATTCTTTGGCTACATGTAGGGGTGGGCTGAAAATTTCCAGTTAGCATCCTAGCTCATTTGGTACCCTAAGACAGTGGTTTTCAAAGTTGGAGGGGTGCCAGGGTGGGGCTCAGAAAATTGGAGGGAAGGGAAAAAATAGAAGTTTCTTTACATATTTTGAAGCATTGTCTGTAGGTTTGCAAAGGGGGTCCCCAGCCAGAAGATAATGCTGTTTGGGGGACCTTGGGATGGTAAAGTTTGGGAACCCCTACCCTAAGAAATAGAAGATAAAGAGATCTATTTTGCTTCTTAGTTGTTTGTAACTTAAATATGCTAGCTAGCCACTTGCTAACTTTGTCTTTCAGGTGTTTTCTGCAGAATAGACAGAAAGCAGTGTTTGTTGAGGTACCTAAAACCCCCCCAAAATGCCAGATCCTCTTGAGCCAAAGGGTTACTTGATGACATGTTATTACACAATTCTGACTATTAGCGTATTTTTTATACAATGAAAGCAAGCGCTGACATTTCATTGCCTGTCCAGTTTATCTACCAAACCTGTTAGCAAGTGTTAGTTTGGACTCACTCACTGTTGCTCACTAATTCTTTGGATAGATGTAGGGTGGGTTGCCAAGTTTCAGTTAGCATCCTTGCTTGTCTGGTACCTTAAGAAAGAGAAGATAAAGAGATGTATTCTGCTGTTTACTTGTTTGTAACTTAAATATGCCAGCTAGCCAGTCGCTAACTTTGCAAATCCTCTTGAGCCAAAAAGTCAGTTGATGAACTGTTATTACATTATTTGACTGGCTATTAGCATTTCTTTTTATGCAATGAAAGCAAGCGCTGATATTTCCTTGCCTGTCAAGTTGATGTGGAAAAAACGGCAAGCAAGTGTTAGCTTAACCTCACTCACTGTTGCTCGCTGATTCTTTGCTACATGTAGGGTAGGGTTGCAAATTTCCAACATCCTAGCTAACTTTGTACCCAAAGAAATTGAAGATAAAGAGATGTATTTTGCTCCTGACTTGTTTCTAACTTTACTATGCTAGCTAGCCACTCACTAACTTTCAGATGTTTTCTGCTGAGTAGACAGTATGCAGTGTTTGTTGAGATAACTGCACATTGTTGTGCCAGATCCTCTTGAGCCAAAAAGTCTCTTTATGAACTGTTGTGACATTATTTGACTGGCTATTAGCATTTCTTTTTATGCAATGAAAGCAGGCGCTGACATTTCACTGCCTGTCAAGTTAAAGCTGCTGTTGGTAGGAATGGTGTTAAAAAAAACTGTACTTTTTTTTCTGCTGGGTTTGGAGAAAAGGTCATAACACCCATTGGTACTTATCTGTAAGTGAAGTAATTTGAGATTATGGTGAAATCTCCAATGCCTTTGTATCAAGTAATGTTATTATTCCCCCTCGTTCCCGTTATCACGGACCAATCAGAGCTGCTCCCCAACCCTCTGTCGTGATTGGTCGAGTGGCGGCCCCACTACGTTGCCCTGATTGGCTGGGAAGCCACTACTTCCTCATAGAACGCTCACAACGATCTTTTGTGGGCGGGGTTACGACAGCAGAGAGGGGAGGGGTAGCTTTAATCAGCAGCTTTAATCTATCAAACCTGCTAGCAAGTGTTAGCTTAGACTTAACTCCTGACGGCTCATTGATGCTTTAGCTACATGTAGGGGTGGGTTGCCAAGTTCCATTAAGCATCCTAGCTTGTATGGTACCCTAAGAAATAGAAGTTAAGAAATATTTTTTGCTCCTTACTTGTTTGTAACTTAAATATGCTTGCTAGCCAGTCGTTAACTTTGTCTTTCAGGTGTTTTCTGATGAGTAGACAGTATGCAGTGTTTGTTGAGATACCTTAAACTGCACATTTTGGTGCCAGATCCTCTTGAGCCAAAAAGTAACTTGAGGAACTATTGTTACATAATTTGACTTTTTTTTTTTAATGCAATGAAAGGAAGCGCTGCATTTTTCTGTCAGTGTTACTGGTGGGACAGCAGAGTGAGGACAATTTCAAATTTGGGGTAAAGATTTCAATTTCAAATCTTGTCCATAAATTTTCAACCAACATTTCTCTGTCCTGATATAAACCACATGCTCAACATTTGTACGTTAGCTTTTGGCTATTGTATTTTAATTTCAATGGCATGTCAGGGTCTTGGTGCTGGAGGTCCCCTATTATACTGCATATATTATCTATTTATTTACCCAGTTCAACCCATAAAGTTACTATTTTAACCAAGTCTTGCCAAGCAGAAGTGTCCCAATTTTTGAAGACCAATATCAGATATTGTCCCTCACATTGTTAGGCAAACAAGAGCACGCACACACACATTGAATTACTGATATTTTAGAGGCGATTTGAAGGTGAAGTTTAGGCCAGTGATGGTGAAAATCTCAGACTTCAGTGTTCCGTTTTGATGCCACTTCATAGTCCTCATATGATGATGAAACATGATGTTTGATGTCCATCCAGCTGTGATGACTCTGCCTTTGATTTGATTCAATGTATACACTACCACACACACACGCATGTTCTCTCCCAGTAAGGAGAGAAAGGTCATGTCTCTCGAGTTAATTAGCCTCTGCAGCCCTCAGGTCTGGAGGAGCTTTCCTTTCCTCCTCTTCTTCCTTATCTTCCTCTCTCACCCTCGTTCCCTGCCTCTACAATCTGCCACCGGAGCGTGAAGGTCGGAGAACTTCTCCCCAACGTTTCCTTGCATCTGTCCTGCTACATTTCCCTACTTGCTTTTTTTTTTTTTCTAAATGCACTGTGTACACATAAACTTTGGGTGCGTTCACAGTGTCTTTGATCCTGAAGCCAGAATTGATTTGTCTCGTCTGTGCAGTGGAGCTACTAAGTTTAATTACTTCTTCAGTGTAGCTGAAGGGGCAAAATATGTGTGTTTGGCTGGAGGACTGAGCCATAATGAAGCATGAATGAATCTGATAATGAAAAAAAGAAAAGTGTGTGAGTATGTGAACTTGCCTCGAGGAACAAACACAGATTACCTCTGTTTATTTTGAAGTTTTCTCTTTACTGATTCCTTAAATCAAGATCTTAAAGGTGACATATCACGCTTTTTTCATCAACATATATTGGTCTAAGAGGTCCCCAAAACATGTCTTTAAAGTTTATGCTAAAAAAAACACTTTGAAATCAGATTTTGGCATGCCTGAAAAGCCCTCATCTTCAGTCCTCCTCAGAACACTCTGTTTTCTCTCTGACCACGCCCCCTCAGGAAGTGGATGTGGCCTCGGCTGTCCAGCACGTTGATCTAATGTTTACATGTTGGCTGAATATACACAGCTGCTCAGAGATCACGTTACTTCAACCCTCTGAATCTGATCCAGAATCTGATCCTGAGGGAGAGGCGCCTGTAGCAGGACCTTTCTGAAGGATTGGTCACAGATTTAGTGTTTCTTGTTGTTTTATTTATCAGTATGTCCACGTGTGTCTTGGTACACAGCTACAGGTACAGCTATGAACATGTAGCTATGTGGCTATGCTAATTAGCGCTAGCACTTATCCATGATAAATAAAAATCATCGACTAGATCTTCAAATCTGCAGACGTGGGGAGTAAAACCGACCTCTGCCAGAAAGGCAGCGGGACCTTTTCTGAAGGATTGGTCACAGATTCTGTGTTTCTTGTTGTTTTATTTGTCAGTATGTCGACGTGTGTCTTGGTACAGGGCAACAGCTACGACATGTAGCTATGTAGCTATGCTAACTAGCGCTAGCACTTATCCGTGATAAATAAAAATCATCCACTAGATCTTCAAATCTGCAGACGTGGGGAGTAAAACCGACCTTTGTGTTTATTAAGACAGCCTACAACTAGCATGCCTCCCTCCAAAGCTCCTTGTTAGCACACATTTGTGCAGGTAATGAAAAACGGAGGGGGGATTCAGTATTATTTTATACAGTCTATGGGCTGAACAAGCTCCGAGCTCTGACTCCATGACAGACCGGATATTGTTGTTACGTAACAAAAACACGGAAGTCTGAAACGGCTTGTTTCAGCACACATTTACAGAAAGGTGGAGAAATCAGAACAGGGGCAGAATGGATTTTTTTCATTCTCGGGGGGTTTGTGGACATGCCAGGGACACATATTTCAGGTAGAGAACCATTAAAAAGTCTATTTTGCATGATATGTCACCTTTAAATCAAGATCTTAAGTTTTGATATTTTGCTCATTTGTGGCAGGGAAATTTCAGAATTTAAATCACGTCCACTGCAAATTTACCCAGAATTAAAATCATACTTATTTCTAAAAAGGGCAAGGTTATATTTTAAATGTGCCAGGCATGTTCTCTACCCTACGAATACTCCATATTAGAACATTTTAGTGTCGTGGTCAGGAGTTGAAACGGCGACCAGTGTCTGATTATACACTAATTCAAGCAGACTCCATTTCTACCAAGGCCGCTAAATACGACACTATACCTTCAAGGACAGACTTTAGTGTCCTCAGTGGTAGTTATGCTACTTGTTTTATGTCAGGTTTATGAACATGAGCACCACTCGCGGCCTATTCAAGGTCGGTTATTAATATTAATATAATGAAATGATGTGCAGCTGGAGCCTGGGGCAATTAGGCCTCTGCAGGGACAGCCTCAGAGGTAAATGCAGTGAGAATGACTTTATTATAATGAGAAATGGGCTCTTTGACGGTAGTTTTCACAGACCTGCATACAAACACATTCTATGTATTCGTGTCAGCAATGGTTTAAGTGCATGTTTATGTTTGTGTGTGCAGTTTTAAGGGATCCGTTCTGTTTGGAGGGTTACTTGAAAGTGAAAGGCGCTACAAAAGAAGGGGTTAAAGACTTTTTCTCTCGCCCTCTCTCATTTTCTGCCTCTAGCTTTTGTTCAATCTGTTTCTGGAATATGAGTCTGTCGTGAGGAAGGGAAACTTTAGAGCTTGGCAGAGAGGTTGTGACATCTGAAGATAATAAAAAATACTGGGATTTACCCTCCTTCAGCTCTTATGCATAAAGTAAGTTTTGCTGAAGTGTTTTTTTCTATAAAGACTGAAGTCTTATAAGGTACCAATTTGATCTTCTGCATATTGCATGCAATCTGTCATAACCAAGCCATGTCAGCCTGTCACTACTGAATAACATTTGCTTACTGCCTGCAATTACAACTATTTACACCATGTGTAACATTTGTATATCTTTACATTTTATTCTATCTCTATTATCTTAAGATAAAACTGATCGCGTTTACAGGACTTGAGGTGGTCTGTAGTTTTCAAATTTTCAGCGGCAAGGACAAACTTCTTCTAACAGGTAGAAACCTTGAGTGGGACCAGACTCATGTTAGACACACATCTGCTGAGAGAGGGATAGAGGGAGAAGAAGAGAGAGAGATGATAGTGGTATGATAGTGGTACATCCACAGCCGCGTGCCGTCTATGGCAGAGATCCAGAAGAACCTACGAGACAAGGGAGCTCAGGGACTCCAGAAAGGTCTATGGTTAGTAACTTTTTTTTTTTAAGTTATATTTTGGGGCTTTTTGCCCTTATTTTATAGGACAGCTGAAGAGAGACAGGAAATGTGGGGAGTAGAGATCGGGGGAAGACATGCAGGAAATGGTTGCGGACGGGAATCGAACCGGCAACCCCTGCAAAGAGGACTGTAGCCTCTGTATGTGGGGCGCTTGGACCACTAGGCCACCAGCGTCCTGATGGTTAGTAACTTTAATGGGACAGGGAAAATTAAAGTAAGTGACAGGCAGACAGAGGGAAAGACAGGATCCCAGTATGGCTGTGTGCCAGTTCCCCAGCAGTCTAAGCCTATAGCAGCAAAACTAAAAGCTGGTCCAAGCCTGATCCAGCTCTAACTATAAGCTTTATCAAAAAGGAAAGTTTGAAGCCTACTCTTAAAAGTGGAGAGGGTGTCTGCCTCCCAGACCCTGACTGGTAGATGATTCCAAAGGAGAGGTGCCTGATAGCTGAAGGCTCTACCTCCCATACTATTGTGTCGGTCACATTTCAAGGTATGGAAAATTCAAAACAAGAGGACGAGAGTTGTTATTGAACAGTGCCTAACCCTAACACTGTCATTTAAACTCCATCCAACTGTGATTATCTGATAACTACTGTAAGGTGAATAAATGAATAAACCACCACACCTCTTTGGTTTCTCAGAGTCAACCTGCGGTCTTGATGAAACGGCACGATACTTTCTTTCTGCGAGCTGAAACTTTTAAATTTACGCTCCAAATTGAGACCGAGTCATATCCGTCCTCTCTTTGCAGAACCTTCCTCTCTCTTCATTAGCTTGTTTTCCCCGTACAGTGTCAAAGCAACATCATCGGGGTCATCAAGGAGCCAATTCGAACAGTTAGCACTGAGACTCTTCACTCCTCCGCACACAAATGACTCAATTATGCTTTAAATGACTTGAGATACTTATTTCCTGTAAATTGTGCCTATTCTTTTTTTGAAGCAGCTTTGTGATTCTCAAACGGACTGAACTGTCTTTATGTGTTTCTCGGAGCCGAAATGCAAACATAACCCCAAACTTAAACACTAGAACGAGCTATAAAAGGCGTCTTATATAAAGTCATCTACATTTCCAGAGGCTGGAGTATGTTATGTGAGGACTAGGGCTTGTGATGTAACCGCACTTCAAACGCCCTTTTTATCATAAATAACTTCATGAAAAAGCTTTGTTGGAGAAGATGTGAGACGTGGAAGTGGCCGGATGAGGTATCTCTTTAGCCCACGCTGGTTTTTCTATATTGTTATTCAGTCTACTTGAAGTGTTGCTATATTCAAAAGCACAGATGCATTCTTTTTGGAGCACCATTACACCATCTTTTATGCTGACATTGAGGCACTCCTAGTTCACGTGGTCCATGTTGCTTCTCATTGCAGCGGATGTATTTTGGCATTTTTATTTATACAGCGCCGAATCACAACAAACGTTATCTGAAGAGTCTTTCCAAACAGAGCAGCTCCAGACCGTACAATGTTATATTTCAATCAGGAGAGACACAGTTTGAAGATTAAATGTTACAACTTAATGAATAATGAAACTTGAAATCTTTGGCGTAAGGACTCTAGGGGGATAATCTTGTGAGTGTAGGATGTGTGAATTTGGCAGCAGAAGAAATCCCCCTAGAGTCCAGACTCTGGTGGTGGAGGTTGATGAATTCCAGGAATTGAAGACTTGCAGAGACCAGGTGGGGATGGGGGGGGTGGAGGGTTGCGCACCATCAATGCAAGAAGGAGCTAGCTGGAGAGAGAGACACATTTAAAAAGACAGCAGAGAGTTGATTGGCTGACGATAAGGGCGTGCCACTGAGCTATTGGATGACAGCCGCCGCTGATTAACCAATGACAGCTCAGGAGAGTGCAGCTAGAAGCGGGTGAGCTATTGAACGAGGGAAAGGAGAGTTAAACAACTGCTATGATTGCTTTTATAGTCTTCCTGTCTAAACTTTAGCTAGAACTACATTTTTAACAAAGACCCAACATCAAGACCGGATCAGATCCAGTCCCATCTTACAGACAGGACTCCGTCTGATCTCATCTTAATCCACCATGAGCAGAGCACTTTGCAGCATTTAGCAAGTTACAGTGGCAAGGACAAACTTCCTTTAACAGGCAGAAACCTCCAGCAGGACCAGACTCATGTTAGACACACATCTGCTGAGACCGAGTTGGAGAGAGGGATAGAGGGAGATGAAGAGAGAAAGAGATGATGATGGTGAGAGGGATAGTAGTAGTTGTAGCAGCTGGAGTCTGGCACGTCCACAGCAGGAGAGATCCAGAGGAACCTACGAGACAAGGGAGCTCAGGGACTCCAGAAAGGTCTATGGTTAGTTACTTTAATGGGACAGGGAGAGTTAAAGGTAGTGACAGACAGACAGAGGGAAAGACAGGATCCCAGTGTGTCAGTCTAAGCCTATAGCAGCATAACTAAGACCTGGTCCAAGCCTGATCCAGCTCTAACTATAAGCTTTATCAAAAAGGAAAGTTTGAAGCCTACTCTTAAAAGTAGAGAGGGTGTCTGCCTGCTGGACCCTGACTGGTAGATGATTCCAAAGGAGAGGGGCCTGATAACTGAAGGCTCAACCTCCCATACTACTTTTAGAGACTTTTTTTTGTCTGATTTGCTTTCTCGAAAATACTAACATCTGTCTTCACTTCATGTGACTGCAGATACTCCGCTTAACATCCTTGAGACAAACACGACACTAGCTTGTTCTGCTTGACGGGGCCGCTAATCAAAGACACTACCTAGATTTTTGAAACATCCCTTCTGCTAACGAAGCGTTGTGCTTAACATATACTGTCAGGTATTAATTAGCCACCACAACACACACACACACACACACACACACACCTCTTGCATGCCTCTGATTGCCAAATATAAAACTAATTAGCATCAGAGCGCTTTTTGACATTGGAACACGCGGCTGACAGCCCGTCACCACGCCCCCGCCGGGTGCTTAGAGCCAAATTAGCTCTCCAGACGCCCTCTGTATTGTTAGGCGGGGGGGGGGAAGACATGTGTCACCAAATTGTTGGAATGAGTGTGGTTAACCTTGCTGAAAATAGTCTATTATTAAAGCCCCCCCCTGCAGAGATGTCTGGAGTAGAGTGTCAAAGGTTTTGAATATCTGATTTGAGAATGAATTTGGCCGTTCTGCCCGGAAGAAAAGCACCAAAACTGGCACAGAAAGTGGAGAATAGTGGGTAGAAATCACCCCAAAAGATGCACACATCTTAGCCTTAATATGTAGTAAACAGGACTGATGACAGGCACACGTGAAGCACCCTTAAAGTAATTGCTTTCCTCCAGGCTGCCTGTCAAACACAGCCTGCTTTATAATGACATGCTAATAGGGCACTAACAGCAGAAAAAAAGACTAACAAGCTTTGCAATTAAAATAACCGAAATATTCCTCTCCTCTTCAGTCCTACCTCTCCTTCGCTCCCTCCCAGGGGGTCCCGAGTGTTTTGTCAGCCTTACTTGGTTGAAGTAGTTTTTATAATAGCAGGCAGGCGCATCAAGAAAGTGTCAGAGAGAGAGTGTGTCGAGTGTGCGTTTTTTTTTTTTCTTCTTCTTCTTAATTTCCAATAATGTCGCCGTTTAAGAGCAGGACGGGTTGTGTCTGAGAGAAAATCCCTTGAGGGCTTCGACGCACACTCCATCCGCCTACTCTTCCTTCTTCTTCTTCCTTCGTTTTTTTTTGTAATAATTTAAAAGGACATGGTCTGAAAATTTCAAATCAAGCAGAGTGGGAGCGGCAGAGGACAAGAGAGGAGGGAGAAAGAGGCTGCTCAAATGGGATGAAGGGGTTTAGCATCTCCTCTGTCATTTGCATAAATTATTGAACGCTTCTCCCCGAGTTGACTGTAGAAATCAATGGAAACAGCAAATTACCCACTCGTCACCACTCTTTATATATGAACATGAAGCCCTCGTGGTGTTCGTACGAGAGGAAATCGTCCAGGGGGGAACGTTCAGCATAAATCATACACTCTGTGACTTTTTTTGGTCGCAGGCGTTGAATCCAATTTTGATCAAGCAAAGGCCTGTCGACGGTAAAGGTGACACAGCCATGAAATGCTCTGTTTAGGAAGCTTGAATGCTGGTTTCAAAAGGATATGTCATGCTGTGGTGTTCCAGGTGAGGAGCCTGGCAGGTGAGTCTGGAGTCGCTGTCAGTCTCACCAAGCTCAGGCGTACCAGACCAATTAGAGTCCTTTAATTAGGAGGTGGGTGGGTATTTTAAGATGACAACACAGAAAAGCTGCTTTAGCTTATTCCTGAACAACCAAGATGGCAGTTTTAGGTGCAGGGAGGTCCTTGAATTGCAGCAGTATAAACCATAGACTGTATAAAATATGGACGTAGTATCCGTGACGTCACCCATCTGTTCCTGAGAGCTGTTTTGAAGCCAATCAGCGGCGGCAGCCATATTGGAAATATGGAACTCAACCAGGCAGAGTGTGACGTAAAGAGGCGGAGTTTGAGCCTCCTAGCCAACAGCTATGTGTTCCCAACCGGGAGTCAAGTCAGTCATGTCCTTATTTGGGCAAAAACTCGTAATCGTCATATCTTCTGAACCGTTGCGTTAGAAAAAAATTCGACCCCCGTACAGTGTGTGCCGATAGAGAAATTAGCCACATAGCGCCAAGCCGTTTTTTTGAACCAGGCTGTAAACATGTTTATTAATGCTGCAAAGATCGCCTTCTTTGACTTGGTGTCTATGTGGTTTCCGGTGTTTCTGCAGCCAGCCTCAAGTGGATTCTCGATGAACTGCAGTTTATAACACTTCCGCATGGGCTTCATAGTTTGAGACCGGAGGTTGCCGCTTGGTATAAACACAGGATGATGTACTTTCAATGAAACAAATATTTCGTACGAATAAACACTGCACTTCAGTGTTTATTCATACGAAAGATGTGTTTTCTATACCAGTGGTTTTCAAATTGGGGGCCGCCAGGGTGCGCTAAGGGGGCCTCATAAAATTGGAAGGTAGGGAAAAAAATAGAATCAAATTTGTACACATTTGTACAAATTATTGAAAAGTGAATAAAAGAAAGACAATACACTCTAAAAGTTGATGTTTCTTAACATATTTTGAAGCATTGTCTGTGGGTTTGCAAAGGGGGTCCCCGGCCAGAAGCTAATGCTGTTTGGGGGGCCTTGGCATGGTAAAGTTTGGGAACCCCTGTTCTATACTAGCGACAGGATTTAGTAAAAGTTTCATTTAGCTCCTGATTGGTTATAAGTCCGCCAATGCCCTCCAGAAGCACTTCCACATGCGCCTCATGGAAAAGAAAATGAATAGAACGTATCAACACCCATTCACCAATGTGAATTCACATAGTATGCCATCTCTTTGATGCTAATCAAGATCTCCAGTGCAGAGAGGTCGACATGCCACTAAGGTCAGCCCAGTGAGAGTGCGTGGAAGGTGGACACCCTTCCCTGAAAGTGCCCCTGTCTGTCTTTTTTAACTCTACACTTGCCTACGACCACATTTGGTCTCAGAAAATGAAAGAACTAGACATTTTTCCAAAGTTTTTTAACTGTTGTGTTAGCGAGTAATGGTTGAAAGCTAAGTGTTGTTATCCAGTGGTAGCTCAAGTGTGATTCCTGGAGTTTCCCTCCAGATTCTCTCCCTCAAATGTCTTCAGAGTCATTGAACGATCTCAAAGCAAATGATCAGTTTGTCATTTATATGGCTTGTTAAACTGGAAACTAGCAGTTCGACATTTTAACAACATTTGACTCTGCGCCAAGTCCACTGTCAGAAAATTTCCCACCGTGTGATTGTGGTTTAAGTCTCTATAAGGCTACCTCTCTTTCCACCTCTTTGTCTCCGTGATGATGAGTGTATTTCCAAAGAATCTCCTGGAAAGAAAACAGAAAGAAGACACAACGCCTTGTAGAGTCATCCTAGCTCTGACAGCTGAGCTAGCTTCATTGTCTCTTCTTTAAAAGCCTTAAAATTAAGTCCTACAGGTCTCTTTGTTTCTTTTGGCTTTTGGCTTTGACTCGCTCAGCTGAGGAGAACAGACAAAGCTGTCAGGAGAAGATTTACAACCAGGCAAAACTCTCGGCTCTTAATCTGCCTCGTAGACGGAGATGTCTGCGCCGCAGCATGCATTTAAGAATAACATTTATGAGCGCTGTGCACTTTGAATGTTTCCAAATCCTAGTTTTGAAAAATTGTTTTTGTGCAAAGTCTCTGAATCAAATCCAAGGTGAAGAAAAAGTTACACAGGGAAATATTTTCCAAGACGGTATCTTCATCTGAGGTAATAAATGCTGTCTAGAAGTCTATGCTTCTGCAACTACTCACACTCCTGACACATCCCTTCTTTATTTTATCACTGGAATTTATAGTCGGCTCGACCATTTGGAATTTAATATTTTATCATGTGGTGATATTTTCAGAGGGTGTATTTATTTGTCAAGGGGGCGAAAATCCCCTGTAAACACAGCATTTAAGCTACGAATCAACACTGAGAGTGCAGCTCAGAAACTCAGGATGCAGTGTATAAGAACATGATATTTAAAAGAGACTTATTGACTGATCATCCACACAGTTCATCTGAGGCTTCAGTGTTATTTATGGAAGAACCAGGACCATAAATTCTAAATTATACTTTTGAAATAGAAGAAATAAACATTGGAACTGCACGAAACAGGAACTGAAGAGTTTTGAAATTTAGTTTTGAGTGTATTTGTGGCTTTGGAAGTCGGGGTCAGTCGACTCAAGAGGGTGTTAGAAGTTAAGTGGGTGTTTGTTCTGGCAACTAAGCTTCATGCATGTACTGTTCGTACAATTGAGGGAGCTTCATACTGTAATTGGGTGTTCACACCACACGTAAGTAAAGTCAATTTAAAGACGCGAATAGACAGGAGTTCTGGTCTGACAACGTGAATAATAATTGATTTTATTTATAGGCGCCTTTCTGGACACCCAAGGTCTCCAACACTCAACAGTAAATGAACACATGCATTAGAATAAAGAATACAATACTAGAAAAATGAAAGGGGGGAGGGGAAGTCATTCCAGTCCCAAAGAGACAGATTAGAGAACGTATGCTTGGTGGAAAAGGTGAGTTTTTAAGCGGGATTTGAAGGAGGTGGGAGAGGTGGAATTTTGTACGTCCAGGGGGAGAGAGTTCCAGACATAGACTGTAAATAAAATGGACAGCGTTGCTCCGTCTCTTCCCCGTTGTACGGTTCTGAAGCCAGAAAATCCCTCTCCAGGGCGCCGCCATTGTGCAGCCAGAGCCTGTGAAGCCACTGTAATAAGCTCCGCCCTACAGCGTAGCATCACAAGACACTGTGTGTCCTTTGAAGTTTCACTCCACGGCGGCTGTGAATCAAAGGAAACAGGAAGTAAAACCCCATTTTTTAAACTCTAATAACTAACGAAAAAGAAACTTTTCAGGAAAAAGAGGCCTTGGACACAAAACAGTCAAATACTAACTACATATCACCACAGCATACGGATGTGAGAAACATTTGCACGACGTGTATTTATTCTTTAAAGTTTGACTGCTCAGATTTTTTTACCTATACTGCAGCCAGCCACCAGGGGGCAGACACACTGCTGAAAGCCTCTCCCTTGGTTCCAGAGGCGGTGGGCCGAGCGGCTGAAGGCTCTCGACCCCCATGGTGGTCAAGCAAGCAGGTGGGTGAATGACATGAATTGGGCAGCGCCATTAGCACGAATGACGCGATTAATTTGCAAGAGTTGCAAAATCTGAACTCCAACGACTCATTAGCGCTGTGATAGCCAATTAGCGTTCAAATCCCCCAGTGATGTATCATGTGAGGTATGGACCAACTGAGGTGCTTTAATTTTGGTTAAAGGTGTGGCCAGTAGCACCCAAAGCCAATCCCTGAAAACGCTCCTGCTGACGGATGTTTGAGTCAAGGAAATATTCAAAGTTGGCACCTTGATGTGTTTTGTTTATCTTTAGTACCCACTCAATCTGGTCAAGACTTCAACGAATCATGGTGGAATGTTTTTCACATGGGAAGCAGAAAAATGGCCACCATCTTCGTCAGGCAGGGTGAAAATATTGAAACTGAAAACATGATGAAAGCAAAGACTGACACTTCTGTAAAGGGACAGACTGGGTAATGGAAACTGGGTATTCTCTTCTAGTCATGCATGTTAATTCTTTCCTCTGCCTTTCATCAACAGCTCTTCACTGTTTTTAGCGGTATTATTAGACATCAAGGTCGCAAAGTTTTTCATTTCTGTCAGCCGCACTCTTCCTGATGTGATGGGACCCAACACAATAAAACCTCACACGTCACTGGAGCCATCAAGTGCCACCAGCACGGCGTGACTGTGTGTGAGTGTGTGTTGCGGTATTAAGGAGGTGGATTGAAGGTGAAGGCTCCAGCATTGTCACGCTCATCAGTGCTCTTCTCTTTCTGTCATCTGCTGCCTTGAAGATAAAAGGAAAGCGAGGGGAGGTTAGAGTTTGGGGTTGAAGCTTAACTTTTTCAAACGTGTCATATTTCGGCTTACTTTGTATGAAATCAATCAAGGAGAGGCCAAGACAAAAGAAAATGTGTAAATGAAGATGAGGAGAAAGAGAAGTAGTAGCATTCAGGACTCAAAATCATGGATTGACATTGGTTTGGGAGGATGTGACAAACAAGGAGGCTCAGTTAACACCATCTGCTTCTTCTTCTTCTTCTCCTTTGGAGCATGCCGTACAGTAACACATACTTGAGCAGTGCAGTGACATGATGGTTGGTTATGCCAAAAAAAAATAAAGCCTCTTAGTAGCAGGTTCTTTGAAAGCCAAAAACTCATCATAGCAGTGAAAGAGAAGAAAACATTTGAAACAATGGCATAAACAAAGCACTTTGCAAGTCCTTCAAGTGAACAGTGCCTTCAGGCATTGTTCACTGTTTGGAGAAAAAGGTACTTTGAGTTTGATTGAGTTCCAGCAATTTGCCACTTGAAGTTTATTGTGAGTTTTTTGCCAGTTTTTTGGGCCAGCGTCAAAGAGTGTTCATTTATTTTTTTTAATGCTGAAATATATTTTTGTTCTATCTATCTATCTATCTATCTATCTATCTATCTATCTATCTATCTATCTATCTATCTATCTATCTATCTATCTATCTATCTATCTATCTATCTATCTATCTATCTATCTATCTTACCGACAATAGTCCATCTATCCATCAAGACAACCAACCAATCTACCTGTTGTCCAGTGGTCTATCATTTAATGAATCAATCCATCCATTCATCCAAACAACCTTTTAACCATCCGACAGACTAATTGACCAACCAACCAACTGAACTATGAACAAACCAATAAAACAACCAACTAATGGACCAACCAACCAATCAAACAAACAACCAAACACTGATGAACCAACCAAGCGGCCAACTGACCAATCAAACAATTGATCAAATAACAAACAAATCAACCAACCAACCAAATCAAACATCTAATAAACCAATAAAACAACCAACTAATGGACCAACCAAATACCAATGAACCCACCAACCGGCCAATTGACCAATCAAACAAATCATCAACAACTAAACAAATCAACCAACCAAATCAAACATCTAACAAACAAATGAAACAACCAACTAACGGACCAACCAACCAATCAAACAACCAAATACCAACGAACCAAATAAACAATTGATCAACTAACAAACAAATCAACCAACCAACCAAATCAAACATCTAACAAACCAACAAATGAACCAACCAACCAACCAACCAGCCAATGGACCAATCAAACAATTGATCAACTCACAAACAGACCAACCAACCAAATCAAACATCCAACAAGCCAATCAAACAAAGCAACCAACCAACTGACCAATCAAACATTTGATCAACTGACAAACAAATCAAACATCAAACGAACCAATCAAACCAAATACCAATCAACCAACCAACTGGCCAATTGACCAATCAAACAATTGATTAGAGTAACAAACAAATCAACCAGCCAACCAAATCAAACATCTAACAAACCAATCAAACAACCAAATACCAATGAACCCACCAACTGGCCGATTGACCAATCAAACAATTGATCAGCTAACAAACAAATCAGTCAACCAACCAACCAATCGACCAGCCCACATACAAATCAAACAACCAACCAACAAGGTGACAAAACAATCAACAGATCAGCCAACCAACTAACCAATGAACCAACCCAAAAGCCCATTAACTAACCCATGGGACAACCAACCAACAGATCAAACAACTAACAAACCGATCATCCAACCAAATACTGATGAACCAATGAACCGGCCAACTGACCAATCAAACATTTGATCATCTAACAAACAGACCAATCAACCAAATCAAACATCCAACAGACCGATCCAAAAACCAAATACCAATGAGCCATCCAACAAATCAATTGGCCAACCCACAAGCCCATTAACTTACCCATGGGAAAACCAACCAACAGATCAAACAACTAACAAACCAATTAACCAACCAACCAACTGTTAACCACCTATCTGTCTCTGTGCAGCCATCTATAAATCCACCCATCCTTTTTTAAACTGTGCCATTTCTCTTCCCTATCAAAGCTGCTGTTATAAGTCCAACCAGACAATATACACAATCAAATTATGACGATGTTGGAATTTGTAAAATTTCCAAGCCAATGCTTTTAGCTTTGAAGTCACCTTGATATCAATTCATAGGAAACCACATGGAATACGAGAGCAGGAAAGGAGGGGCTACATCTGAGTTAATTACTGGCTTCATATTTTAAGGGACACACTTTAATTCGATCCAACAATTTTCCATCCATGTTACATCAAAACGTAAACCATTTAGTCCGCACAATAAAGCATATGTATCTGGATTTCAGTCAGACATGGGACATTTAGATGCTGATGGATTGGTATAGATAAAGAGCTCACAGTTTTATTACTTAGTCCTCCCCATGTGATTCATGTGATATAGACATTATGCTTAGCCTTACATTTGCGCTATGCATGGAGGGGTCACCTCTAGCTGAGAGAGTGTGTGTCCGTTTGGTATCAAACTCTGTGACATATTCGTGGCTGCAAACAGTAAACATTTGTGGACACTGAGGATGATGGTCATTCAGTGGACTGGCTATTGTGTGTGTTTGTGTGACACTGAGAGAGCAATTTGTACTTCCCATGTTTGCCCACCGTAAATCGTTTGCATTCTATAATGGTGTTTGCAAGAATTTATCTTTCACAAAGTATCTGTGTGTTTGCTCGGTGCATGTGGGAGTAGCTGTGTTTGAATCACTGATGCGTATTCTGTTTGATGTGGTCTGCTTGCTTGCGGTTTCACAGATAATGCTTTTTTTTGCAGTTTTTCCCCTTGGAAGTTTATTCAGTTATGAACAATGATTAGTGCAAAACATGTCCTCTGGTCAAATCCCTTTGTTTCCAGACTTTGAAAGCAGCACAAGTGATTTTTCAGGGTGGAATAAAACAACTGAAAAGGCACGCAGCAGTTCTTCCCCTTAGGATGGAAAAAAAAGAAAGGATTTAGAGTTTTTGTATTGCGTTTTTTTATTGCTGTACTAGGGGGGGTGTTTTTTTTCTCTAATGACCACAGTAATGAATGGAATAAGCGCTGCAGTGGGGCGCTAATTGGGATTAAAAGTTGTTCAATTAATCATATCAAATGAACAGTTTATTCAAATTAGTTTTCCAATAATTTCCGGAAATTAGAGAACCCAGACGAGAGTTTAAAGAATAAAGCAGTTTCCTGCGTGGTCTGCTCATTTGAGAATAATTGCTGACAGGGTGAGTTTAAAAATAGCCGCTTTTCAGAGAAGCATCATAAACTCACTGACATAAAAATTACCCCAAACTGAGTCTTTGTATAATATCAAAATAAGGAAAAACACTCCAACATGTTCAACTCACATTCAACCCAATCATGATGGTGAGCTAATTATCATTATCACAATGCTAGAGGTGAGCTAATTGCAATTTTACTTGATCCTTGAAATACATCAACAAGTCAAGTATTAAATTGACTAGCAATTTTAAATAGTTAACAGGCCTGACAGCTGATGCAATGGTAGAACCACTTAGACCTTAGCCGTTAGCAGTATGATGAAAAGGCCAACCCTTGGACAGATAAGGACCTGCAATACAACATCAGGTAAAAGTTAAATAAATGATAATTTAAAAAATTAAGCACAGTAACCATGATAAAAAAATTCACCTAACCCGTTACTTCATGAATAAGCCCTTTTTTTTTTGCCTGCTTTTATATTTTATGAATATCTTTTTATTTTTGATTATATTTTTGGCCTTTTTGCCTTTATTGGATAGGACAGCTATCTTGACCCAAGTGTTATCAGAAGGTTTATAACTTAAAGCTACTGTAGGTGACTTTTGCTGGCCATGAAACAAACTAAAATTAAAAGCAAATGAGTTCAACAAACAAGAAAATTGTTGAAACAAAAGTGAAATTTTCCAAATTGTACTCATTACTGCGTGTAATCAGTGCAAAGGGGGGTTAGATCAGGCAATTGAAAGCACGCTTAAGAAAAAGCCTTTTAATATTTTCCACATCAAGTATTCTTAGTGAGGGATACATTTGAATGTTAACAGAAACCCGGCTTACACATGTTCAGGACCATAAGAGCAAAGAAATATGGTTTATATTATGTCCACAGGGGGGCGCCAAATTCAGCATCAACAGAAAGTTCCTCAAAGGAGCTTTAAACAACATATTGGCCTATTCTTTCCTTAAACATTAGCATACAGGGCAAAAAGCTAACATGTTAATATCGTTTCAGCTAGCTGCAATCAAATTTTAGCATAATTAAAAAGCTAACCTTTTTATTAGCATGGTTTTGCTTCTTGGTGCCCACTGTGGACCTAGATATGCCCATATAGATATGTCCACAGGGGGCGCCAAAATCAACATCAACAGAAAGTTCCTCAAAGGAGCTTTAAACAACATATTGGCCTATTCTTTCCTTAAACATTAGCATACAGGGCAAAAAGCTAACATGTTAATATCGTTTAAGCTAACTGCAATCAAATTTTAGCATAACTAAAAAGCTAACCTTTTTATTAGCATGGTTTTGCTTCTTGGCGCCCACTGTGGACCTAGATATGCCCACATAGATATGTCCACAGGGGGCGCCAAAATCAACATCAACAAAAAGTTACTCTGAGGAACTATAAATAACATTGGCCTGGGGTGCTGGTGGCCTAGCGTTCTAAGCGCCAGAGGCTATAGTCCTCGTCGCAGAGGTGGCCGGTTCGACTCCCGGCCGAGTGACCATTTACTGCATGTCATCCCCCACTCTCTACTCCCCACATGTCCTGTCTCTCTTCAGCTGTCCTATCAAATAAAGGCAAAATGGCCAAAAATATAACTTAAAAAAACAAACAAACATTGGCCTGAGTAGGTTCCTTACTTAAATATCAGTTAACAGGGCGAAAAGCTAACATGTTATTAAGCTAGCTGCAATCCCAATTTAGTGTAATGAGAAAGCTAACCTTCTTATTAGCATGGTTTTGCTTCCTGGCGCCCTCCGTGGACATATCTATATCCACAGGGGGGCAAAATCGACATCAACAAAAAGTTCCTCTGAAGAGCTTTAAACAACATGTTCCTTACTTAAAAATCAGCATACTGGGCAAAAAGCTAGCTGCAATCCAAATTTAGAATAATGAGAAAGCTAACCTATTTATTTGCATTGTTTAGCTTCTTGTAGTCCAACAATAACATTAAAACACAAGGTTTATATCATGCTAGCATGACTTAGGTAACAGCAGCTAAGGTTTGTACAGGCAAGCAGATAGCAGTTCATCATCTGCAAACAGGAAGAGCGGTTAATTGTGCGACTAAAACATTTAAATATTTAAACTCTTTTTCTTAACGTTGTACAACAAAGCTAAATCTTTATTTATTGACATAGACTAACACATTAAGCTGATATCTATTCAGTAACCTGTAAGAAGCAGGATAACGTCATTAATCATGTGTGTTACTGCAGTGAATGCAGACAGTAGTGTTCAATCATGGGCCATAATAGCACCAGTTCGACAACAGCTGCTAGCTAACACAACCACAGCTAGATTCAATAGCTGATAGGGGCCAATTATCCCTGTGAGCCTCCAACAGTCTGCTCCCCAGACCCCAGAGAGCTACCAGAGAATTCAAAAGACCCTGAAAATATCTGTAAGTTTTAATGAAGTAATTATATTCCCTTCCATTGGTTTAATTATCCTGATTTCAGTATCCAGCTATGCTAATAATTAGCCATTATTTTGCAACATAACATTAATGCATTTTGGCATGTGTGTGTGTTTGTGTGTCCTACTGAGGTCTTATTACAAAGAGGATAAAGTGACAGTGATGTATCACAGCCGGCTCACTGTTTACTCACCCCAGAGGCCGCGCGCACACAACTGCTGTAATTGATTTATTTACTTCTCTAATCACCGTTGCACTCTGCTCCTCGTGTGGCCTTTCTTATTCCTCCTCTATTTACCATCTTTGATATGTATGACAGTGTTAATAAATACATCTAAGAGGGTTATTTTGTCTCCATCTTCCTCTTTTATTACCAATCTAACCTTCATTTGGAGCGTTTAACCAGGCAGGTCATCTTTCAAATACCACAGTCGTGACTGACTCTTCAAACGCTTCTGACAGGAATGATAATTTTCAGGACAGGAGAGTCGATTCTGATAAATCTACTCTCCCTCATGTGAAGGAAACAAAAAAACCTCCTAAGCTTTATTTTCTCATCATAAATTCCTCTCCTTACGTCTGGTCCTGGGTTTTGAGCAATAAATAGTAGAATTTCTCAGTGTTTTGGGGTCTTGGTTGACCTTTTTCTGCTCCCCTTATCCCATCTCATCTCCTGCACAGCCCTCAAGCCAACAGAATGAAAGCTGAAACAAGAAGAGGAAGAGGGAATTCTTGAAATATTGATGCCGACTTTCTCAGACTTTATTAACTGAGTGTGAACTGTGGTCCTTGGACGACTTAAGCGTCCTAAAAATTGGATTCCAGAGTAGGCAATAACACATAAAATCGCAGAGAACTTATCTTATAAAGCCAAGGAGTCCAGAAAGGGAACAGATGGTTTTTTAAAAGTGACATATCATGCAAAATGGACTTTTTAATGGTTCTCTACCTGAAATATGTTTCCCTGGCATGTCTACAAACCCCCCGAGAATGAAAAAAATCCATTCTGCCCCTGTTTTGATTTCTCCACCTTTCTGTAAATGTGTGTGAAACGAGCCGTTTCAGACTTCCGTGTTTTTGTTACGTAACAACAATATCCGGTCTGTCACGGAGTCAGAGCTCGGAGCTTGTTCAGCCCATAGACTGTATAAAATACAACTCAACCCCTCCTCCGTTTTTCATTCCCTGCACACATGTGTGCTAACAAGGAGCTTAGGAGGGAGGCATGCTAGTTGTAGGCTGTCTTAATAAACACAAAGGTCGGTTTTACTCCCCACGTCTGCAGATTTGAAGATCTAGTGGATGATTTTTATTCATCATGGATAAGTGCTAGCGCTAGTTAGCATAGCTACATAGCTACATGTTCATAGCTGTAGCTGTGTACCAAGACACACGTCGACATACTGATAAATAAAACAACAAGAAACACTAAATCTGTGACCAATCATTCAGAAAGGTCCTGCTGCCTTTCTGGCAGAGGTTGGTTTTACTCCCCACGTCTGCAGATTTGAAGATCTAGTGGATGATTTTTATTTATCATGGATAAGTGCTAGCGCTAGTTAGCATAGCCACATAGCTACATGTTCGTAGCTGTGTACCAAGACACACGTCGACATACTGATAAATAAAACATCAAGAAACACAAAATCTGTGACCTATCCTTCAGAAAGGTCCTGCTACAGGCGCCTCTCCGTCAGGATCAGATTCTGGATCAGATTCAGAGGGTTGAAGTAACGTGATCTAATTAAATCTCAACATTAAATCTAAATGTTGAATGTTAAATCTTAACATTAAATATGAATGTTAAATCAAAATGTTGAATGTTATGTTATCGCTTTATGTAGCATTTTATGGTACTTCCACTTGGCGGCAGTGTGAATTTGCAAATTGGCTAAATATTTAGGATCACAGAGCAATATTTAACATTGAACATTTAGATTTAACGTTTAACATTTAGATTTAATATTTAAATTTAACAGTGAACATTTAGATTAACATTGAACATTCAGATTTAACATTGAACATTTAGATTTAACATTGAACATTTAGATTTAACATTGAACATTTAGATTTGACATTTAACATTTAGATTTAACATTGAACAATTAGATTTTACATTGAACATTTAGATTTAACATTGAACATTTAGATTTAAAATTGAGCATTTAGATTTAACATCGAACAGTCAGATTTAACATTGAACATTTAGATTTAACATTGAACATTCAGAATTACCATTAAACATTTAGATTTAATATTTAGATTTAACAGTGAACATCTAGATTTAACATTGAACATTTAGATTAACATTGAACATTCAGAATTACCATTAAACATTTAGATTTAATATTTAGATTTAACAGTGAATATCTAGATTAACATTGAACATTTAGATTAACATTGAACATTTAGAAGAACATTGAACATTCAGATTTAACATTGAACAATTTGATTTAACATTTGATATTTAGATTAACATTGAACATTCAGATTTAACATTGAACAATTCGATTTAACATCTGATATTTAAATTAACATTGAACATTTAGATTAACATTGAACATTTAGTTTAACATTGAACATTCAGATTAAACATTGAACATTTAGATTCAACATTTAATATTTAGATTTAACATTGATTTTAACTTAAATATATTTGTCATGGCAAAAATAAAGTGAAGAAGATCCCACATATTGCTCTAAATTTAATAAAATAGTGACTTTTGAGAATTCACACTTTGTTTTTGTGACGTTTATGCTAAATGTGGAGAAATGTTTCTGTTATTTTCACTGTGCAAAACTTTACAAATGGCGATGAAACTGGACTTCTTGAAATTGGAGTGACAGCGCTGAGACTGATTGAGAAGCCCTTGGTAAAACCCTGCTGTGCATTTCATTTCATATTGAATTACCCCCCGTGTCTCTGTGTGTTTCAGTTGTTTTGTTCTTTGTGTACCCCATAAAAAAAAAACCTCTTTCTTCCTTCTTTATGTCGCCTGTTTACAGACTGTATTTCAATAATGGGAGTAAATTAAAAGACTAACAGATGCATCAACAGATTGGCCTCAGATTTGCCGTTATTGTTCAACTTGTCCCACCCCGTGCTTGGCTGACTGGATCACGCCTTGTTGTGTCTTTGGTGCCAATAAAAGCCAGTAAAATGGAATCAGCCAAGACGCAGATACACAGTGATGAGAGAAAGAAGTAATTGCAGGGAGAGAGAAAATGAAATCTGAGAAAGAACAAAACAACTCAGAACAAAGAGAAAACACTTTCTTTAAAGAGCCGTGTGAGACTGAGAGAAGCGACAGCAGGCAGATTGTTATCCATTTGCATTATTGGGAGATTTTGATGTTATTTAACTAACCTTTGGGGGGCAGATCAGTAGACGCGTCGCTTTAAATGATGCAATGAGCTGCAAATATCAAACATGAAAGAACATCTGATGGAACGGGAATAAATGGCATTTCAGCCTAAAGAAGTGACTTTTATGTATTAAATAGAAAACAAACTTTAAATGAAAAGGCTGCTTTCAAATGCCAATGAGGAGGTGGGGATTTATCTGCCCTGACTTTTCTGAATGTTCTCTCTTGATTTAATAGACCCTGCTTTTAATCAAATGATCCACTTATTTTATTTGAAAGAGCTTTGAGACACTTTAACACTCCATTATGACAACCGCCATCTTTAGTTTTCATGTTGCCTTTTCAAAAACCAATGAGACCAATAAAATCCCATTTATAGCAATTACAGGACACTCAATATTAAAGTTCCAGTAAGGAATTTTAGGCTGGTCATGAAATAGACTGAAATGAATACAGATGCCTGGACATAATAATAATAATAATAATAATAATAATAATAATAATAATAATAATAATAATAATAATAATAATAATAATAATAATTTATACAGCACTTTTCAAAACAAGGTTACAAAATTATTTACAAATAATAAATAAATTAAAATACAACAAAAGAGAAATCTGAGGAAGACAAATAAAAAGGAAATAAAACAATGTTGCAAGAATAAAAACAATAAAAGATAAAAGATTAAAACAATCAAAACAATCTGAAATATAACATTTTAAAAATGTAAAAAAAAAAAAATCTATTTTTTAAAATAAAGTTATAAAATCCTTAGCTTTTTAGCTACAAAAGCAAAAAAAAAAGGGAAAAAATTACATTTTCAGTGAGATGATTTGTTGTCCTTTAAATGGTGCCGGGGTGTCAGACAGGACTCACACTACCAGAATGGCCCTTTAATACATTGAGCCAAAGATTCATTGTGAGAGATGTTTGACAATTTAAAGAAAGCAGGATAACATTTGTTTTGTTAACATCAATGGCAAATTTACAAGCTTACTGCTTTGTCCACAGGGGGCGCCAAAATCAACACAAACTGAACAGTAATTAGCGACATTGAGGAGAACAGACTTGGTACAAATGGACTTTTTTTTCTTAGCATGTTTCAATGAGTGTGTAATAACCTGAATATAGAAATCATAATGTTTTTGTTTACTTAGAACGAACATTTTGTATCTGAGTAAGGATTGGGACCCCATTCTTGGAGGCTGCCATGTTTGTACAGTAGCACAGAATGGATAAACTTTATGATGTATGCATTTTGGCTGCTTAAAATTCAAGATAGTGGTTGTTGTGCGCAAATTAATTTGTATTAATAGATGTTTTTGATTGGGAAATCTTGACAGATGGAGGATTATACCTATCATGAATCACAGGAGCTTCTTGTCCTCAAAGGCCACCGTACCGTCACCAACAGAAGTGATGAGCAAGGGATAGTTTCAATCCAGAATCTGACTGCTTGATATCACTAAATATTCCCATTTCTACACACTGTACCTTCAAATAACAGTATGAGAAACCGGAGAGCTGAGTGTTACACCAAAATATAATAGTTGAACATGTTATCTTGAACCATGTCCATTAATCTGTTGTTGTTACAGCCTTCACTCCTCTGGTTCGAGGCTTTCCAGTAGCTTCCTGAAATTGGCTTCTTGGGATTTTGAGCCGTAGATGAGTTTCAACACGATGCTGGGTGATAAGACTTAGCTCACTCCAGTTCAGGATTTGGTTTGTGGGCAAGTCTGCCAAACTGAGAAAACCATTTAGTGTCATTCAGTGTTAAAGATCAGTGTGGCAACTCTTGATCAAAAGGCCAAACTTGAAAGCAGGTGTCTGCAAACGTCAGAGCAATGACGAACTTCCAGAGTAAACGTATTTGATTTGGAGTTTTTGTGTAACAGAGTCTGTCCCTTTAAGTGTTTCAGCATGTTTGTATTTGTGTCCTTCATGTGTGAATCAACTCCTGTGTTTTCAGCTCTCATTCCCTTTTAATCAAAATAATTTCTTTGCAGACGAGTCAGTCTTTAGCTACTGTGTGTGTATGTGTGTATGTGTGTGTGTGTGTGTGTGTGTGTGTGTGTGTGTGTGTGTGTGTGTGTGTGTGTGTGTGTGTGTGTGTGTGTGTGTGTGTGTGTGTGTGTGTGATTCGTCTTTCTGTGTTTATATATATATATATTTTATGCATTTAAGCCACTCAGGCTAAGATCTTAATAACATCCAGTGTGAGGGCCCTTCAGCGCCGTCGGTCATCTTTTTCTCGCAGCCTGATTAGTGGAAGTGGAAGTGGAAGCTGCAGAGGATTTTAGGTCGGCACAGTCAAAGGCAATCAGAGGGGGTCTGGAGGGGTCTTAATGGTCCAAGACCTCCAGGAGATCAATTAGAGGGAGGGAGGGATGGAGCGAGAAGTGATGGATACACAGAGTAAAAGAAGAGAGCTTGGAGGGAAGGGGTTGATGAATGGGCAAAGAGGTTGAAATTAAGAGAAAGTTG